>NW_004797527.1:312194-338808 GCF_000002075.1 Aplysia californica
GGGGAGGCTGGAGTTGATTTTGCTTTTAAATGTTTGTATATATATATATGTATTTCTTAGTGTATTTGGAAAAGTTTGAAACAGAGAAAAAATAGAGACAGAGAAAAATTACATTTGTTTGTGAGTTATTGGCATTGAAAAATATCACCAAAGACATACGTGTCCATGTGCATAATATGTGTATGTGAGTTTGTCTGTGTGGTTATATATCTGTTTGTTTTCAGTGCACTTGTATGTTTGTGGGTTTGTGTTTTTGTATGTATTATGTGTGTGGTTGACTTCTGTTTTTAATCGATTATCAAGGTTTGATTTCCCTGATATATGTATGTGTGTTGAGATGGTTAAAATATATGAAACAACATGTGTGCGTGTGTGTGTGTGTGTGTGTGTGTGTGTGTGTGTTTGTTTGTGTGTGTGTGTGTGTGTGTGTGTGTGTTCTACATGTCATGTATCTCTGTATATCTTATCCCTCAGCGCAATGACAACAACAAGTGGTTTGTGTTCACTGTGCGCCGTGGTGTGCCCTTCCTTGAGTATTACGACAGTGAGGTGGATGTCTTCTCGCAAGAACCTGTCAACTCATTCAACCTGAACCATTGTCAGAATGTTAAGTCCATGGGTAGCACCAACCCTCCCACCTTCTGTGTTGTGTGCCCCGACAGAATCATCGAACTTATTGCTGCTTCCAGGTGATCATTTTGTCTGTGTGTGTGTTTTAAGCCCACATTGTACAGTCTAGCAGGCACTAAGCAAAATCAGCAGGACACAGATATTTTTGTGGGTAGTTTGCGGGTGCTCTGGTGTGGTTTGCTTCTTCTTTCCTATCAAACATCTATCAACGGCTTACAAACTCCGCTCTTTTAGTTGGCTTGGCGATGGAGTGACCGGGTCACGGCGGGCCGGTCAAAAAGAGGTCACTAACCCGACCTCACGCTACCTGCATCGGTAGCCGGTGAAATGAATTTTTCAACACACATTTTATCGGCTTACACAAACAAAATATCATACGTGAACGCAAGTTTGTTCTTTAGAGAAAGCAACTAAACTTCTTTATTGGTACTAAATAGCAATACCATGGCTGCTCACGTTTTGGAGTTAGATGCTCTTAAAATGCATGTCTATTTATAGTTAGTCAAAACAACAAACACATGTTGAGTGGCTAATAACTTATAAGCCTAACATTAAATATTTACAAAACTGCTACGTATAACAGGAAAATGAGTTTAGAAATTGACTCACTCAAAATTTTGTTTCCTGCACGAACATGGAACTTGTCATGAGCATGATAGCCAAAACGCTTCCCTGCATTCAGGACTTTTTGTATCCAATTTAATGTGTATCTTCCTGATTGATGATATACTGACGTATTTTCAATATACAGCACCGATTTTTTTTCTCAAAATGAACATGTACAGAATAAAAGTATAAATACAATTTTTCTTTCTAAACATATCCAGCAGCACGCAATGAGGGTGCTATTTGCAGAAGATGTGACACAAAAATAAAACGCATTATGTCTATCTGGTTTGGGATCCTTCGTGCCCTGGCTTCCAGTTTTGAGATAGCTTGGTGGCTGCTTTCTGTGTCCTGTCCAAGAGCAAACATGTGTTGTTGTATGTGTGGAATACAGTATTGCTATGATATTTGTTGCTTTGGGATGACTTTGCGGGGAAATAGCGTCTGAATGCAGCCATGTAATTGTCGATTGCTACTAGGATTTCTGGAAGTGAAAATTGTTTTACTGGTTTGAGATGTGATATTGCAGAGTGAACATGGCTAAATCTTTTATTGAGAATATTAAATATTGCTTCCAGTCCACTTGCTTCCTCAATTTTTGCAGCTTCGCTGGAGTATTTTCTTGTTTCTGTACAAATTTCGTTTGTTAGTTCCTTGTATACTTGGGGATGGAGGTATGCTTGGGGTGTGTTGCGATGTTTGCTTGAAATGATCTTGTATGCAGCCACCCAAGCGATGCAGACGAACGGAGCAGGAATTCACATTTATGTTATTGTCAAACACACACCACATGTTCCAACTAGCGTCAACAGCTTTTTTGCGGCATGAATTGAGGACACCCAATCTCCTTTTGCTATTTGAAATCGCGGTAAAACACTTGACACAAATGTTAGCGGAATGCAACTGTTCGTCTTCGTCCTTCACCTCAATCCCATAAATCAAGAGAATATCTCCTGACATTGTCTTACATAATCGGGGCTTTCTGTGCTTTTTTTGTTTGACAGTTAAATTTAAATGCCAACACCCGACAAAGTTCATTCTGAGACTCTCTATGCCTCTCGTGTGTGTGACCGACCCATAGCAGTTTAACAATTTTTTCTTAGGAACACAATTCACTAACTGATTGCCGGTCACTGCAAAGTGCTTGAAAAACAAAATTTACATCAATAGAAAATATGATTTGATGGCTATCACACTGCGAAAACAGAAATAAACACCAATGTTTCATTTTGGAATGATTTTTAATTAAATTTGAAGAGATCACATTATTAACAGCACTTCCGATCACTTAACACTCACAATTTAAAACTATTATTATTCCCAAATGAATCAATGAAAACTGTTGAAACTTTCACATGATACCAAGAAGACGTAGACGAAGCGAAATTGGTGAAGAAATAGTTTCTAGGAGTAGAGTGAGCATCATTTTACGGCTCATGAAATTAGGGGAAGGAACTCGTACTGATCAGGACAAGATAGGATAGCGCTGTGCACGAGTTGACCTCGTTCAATCTACGACCTGATGCGTGAAATTGCAGGTCACCTGCAGGTGATTTATGGACTACCGCTGGGGGCACGGACAAATAAAAGATCGCTGAGAAAGAATTTTGGACGCCGTGTATCGTGCTTTTCTCCCCTTCTTTTTTATGTTTGTTACTCTCTTGTAACACCTCTAATTTTCTGGTGCTCATATGACCTTATGCTGTTGCGAGCGCTGTGAAACCTGTACTAAAACTAAAACAGTTATTTTTTGTGATGTATAAATTTCGCTTTTAGATACAAAGGGTATACATGTTGTTTTTTAAATTGGTACCTGAAACTTTTTCTTTCTACTGTGTGTTTCAGTTTCTTCCCTTCATGGCAACTATCAAGTGCAGAAAGTGTTAAACTCTTTTGGTCTGCTATATAATCAGCCATCCTAACTGTTCAAATTATGCTCTTCCTTTGAGTAGACTTAATGTAATTTCTGTTACTTGTTTTTACGGATTAAAGGTGCCACTAACAGGCAACTTTTAAATGTTGTCTTTCAAAATATGCTGAATAGTTAGATAATATTTTGATATTTCTACAGTAAACTATTTTTTTTTTACATTGCTCAATGTCAACCTTTTATAATATTTTGACAGTACTTTAAGGAGATAGTCACTGGTACATGTTCCTGAGAAAGATACGATCACTGATATTCCTAGCTGAAACCTAATATACTGCTGCTCAGAGGTAACCAGCTGAGGTATAATTGTGTCATTGTATGTAGATATGCTAAATTTATGACACTGTTTTTATTAGTTATGTAATGTGAGTTTGTGTTTGTATTGTCTCTGACATTCTGTTCTTACTCACATTTACCCACTTGGAGAATGAAATGGTCTTTTCATTTTTACTTCTTTCTCGATTTCTTCTATAGAACACAAATGGTGGAGTGGGTTTCTGAAATGGAAAGAAGTCTGAGATGCCTTGGAATTTTGGAGGTATGATTAATTTTTTTGCACATGATTGTTCTATAGATGTGTGGTGTAGTCACAGTGACACATGGGATGAATTCCTTACGTCTTATGCTCATGGGTGTCACTATTGAATCTGTAATGATATTATGACATTTTTGAATGAACAAAAAATGTAATGCTGTTTTAAATGGTGGGGGGTCTCCGCCTAAGATACCGGTGCTTGGGAGCAAGGAAAATGCGGGATCTAAGACAAACGGGATCGTAGCCAATGCACCGAGGAAAGAATCAACAGTGACCCATGTTAAGGCCCACAATTGGTAAAATCGTCTCCTTTCACTCTAAAAATGAACTGACGTGACCCCTGGGTGGGTTTATCACTTATGGCGAGCAAAGAGTGGTCATACTTGATGACCAGTCATCGTGGCATGAGGTATGCCATTTTCACTTATTATCCTGTTGTGATTCTCAAGATCTACACTTATCCAGTTGCCCCCACCCCCTTTACCTGTCCAAAATTTATAGCTTTCCATCTCTGACCGAGATCCTTCACCTTTGTCGTTACACACCATTACGTTACCAGTTAAAATTCAGTCTGCCTGGCATATTCAGGAGTAGAGACAACTCCTGCAACAGTCTCGAAAGAGTTCACAGTTCAAAAGTGATCCCGCCTGGAGCGAACTTGTGGGCCCGAACCACCCAGCGATTGATATAAGTTTAGGTGGAGAGCTCTGATGCAAGTACGATGTTTTGGAAAAAGAAACGCTTCAGTCAGTTGACACCTCTGTGTGTTCCCGTCTGGGGTAAACATTGTACCGTTTTATAAAGTTTCACAATGCTTATGTGATCACATTTGTGAGAGTAGCTGAGCTTTGACACGGGCAGTTCAATGATCTCAGCTTTTTACTCTTGGTCATCATCTGTGCCTGCCCAGATTTTTGTTCCGTAAATTATTACCTGAAATGCGGGATCTTAGCCGAATGTAGACCTTCAGAGTGAATCAAAGCGGGATCTAGGGGTGACTTTTGTATAGTAAAATTTCTGTTTTCTTAAAACGGGGATCTTAAGCGATTCGGGGTCATAAACTTTGGGATCTTAGGTGGAAACTACTGTAATTGTATCTTCCCTTGCCATATATCATAACTTCGTTTTTGTGATTTTGTGACAGTTTATATACTTTGCCATTTCAGTACTTGGCGGCTGCTCTGGTGTGGTTTGCTCTTTCTTTCCTATCAGTCATTTATTTTCCTGATCTCTCCAGCACGCTCGTATGACCACATGCAGTTGCGAGCGCCATAAAACACTTACAAAGGAAGATGATCTCTCCTCCTTTTTTTATGTTTGTTACTCTCTTGTAACGCCTCTAATCTTCAGCTCTTCTACAACCTTGTTGTGTTGTAAGTACTGTAAAACTCTTTTTAAAAGACTGGTAGTTCTATGATTGTTAATATTTTTAACCTGTTATTGATATGCCTTATGAAATATCTTTTTTGTTATTATAATGCTGAGTTATAAACGTTTCTTCTGGGGGTTTTTAATTTGTTTTTTGGGGGGGTTTTTGTGAGTGTTTTACGGTGCTTACAACTGCATAAGGTCGTATGAGCATACAGGACAATTAAACTTTTTCAGTTGGTAGAAAATTTTGAATTTTGCCCGGGTGGCGGCTGAAGCCTACTCTTATCGATTTTAGACCACCAAGGGATCTTTATCGTGCGCAACTTGCACACGGGCCCTCTGAGATTTTTCACCCTTGTCCGAGAGGGCTAGGTGTAGATCTTTCCTACCAGAAGATCAGGGGTGTGGCTGAAAGACAGCAGTAAGAAGAAGCCAAGGAGTACCTGTAGAAAGGCTGCAGAAAGAGTCAGGAGCCTAGAGGAGGGGGCAAAGGAGGTGTCGGGGTGGGGGCAGAAAGAGGAGACAAAAGCAGACGACAGAACATTGCTAGAGAGCAGGAAAGGAGGTAAAAAGAGACAATTTTAGAGAAGAACCCGGGACCTTTGAATGAGAGGCCGTCACCTTAACCTCTAGGCCATGAGAGCCCCAATTCTTCTATTTAGCTGTCTTTTCTTAGTACTTTATTTCAGTAGTACAATCCTCTTGCAGGTGTACTGTCTATTTGTTGCCTGTGTTGTTATTTGTTAATTGCAGGTGGTCGCTGGTTATCTGGTGTGGATTGCTCCTTCTTTCCTATTGAACATCTATTTTCCTGATCTTTCTTTTTTCTTTTTTATGTGTGTTACACTCTTGTAACACCTCGAATCTTCTGCGCTTATGTTACATCATTTTGTTGCAAGTGCCTTAGAACTATTACTAAAACATTTGTTGATTTACTCTTAGTCCCACATAGTTTTTTATGCTATAAAGTAAGGGTGTGCTGTCTTTTGTTCCAGAATCAAGCAGTTGATCATGTGTACACGGTGTGCCCAGCTGTTGTGCGCAAACCAAGGGTCAGCAAAGAAGTCACTGATGAGAGAGAGGCAGAAGCAGCAGCTGCAGCTGCAGCAACAATCACAGCTACAACAACAACAACAACTGCAGCAACAACCACAACCACAGGAACAACTTCAGTCTCAGAGACCAGTGCTGATGCTAGTAGTAGAGAAAGCGAAGAGGTTGTTATGCGCCAGTCTCAGAGAGAGCTTGCAGAAATAGCTGCACTTCCCCCTTCTCCACTGCCACCTCCACCACCAGCGGTGATCGATGATACGCCACCCCCTCTCCCATCTCGACCTCCTCCTTTGGCCAGTAGAAGAACCATTGAGGAACAACAGACTTTGCCAAGTGGAGTTGGCAGTGGAGCTACTCAGTCAGAAGTATCTTCACGTTCGTCCTTAGCTGACATATCCCATGGCTCATTTGATGATGGTTCTGTAGTAGGAAGCAATGATAGTGACTTTGTCTCTGCAGAAGTGATCATGCAGATAAGAAACTTGCATACACAGAAAATGAATAGAGAGATGAATATAGCCTCAGCTTCTAGAGGGGAGGTGCTTGGTGGGCCCTTTACAGAGAACAGCAGCACACCAGGCCCTTCTGGGGCTGCCTCGGGGGCTTCATCCACTTTAACTCACAGCCCACAATCTAGAACAAAACCAAAACTGAAACCAAAACCTGAAAGGTTGAAAAAAAGTCCAACTAATGGCTCTTCGGGTAGCCTAGATAAACTATCCGATTCTAATTTGTCCTTCACCTCGTCTCTCAGTCAGTCTCCAGATGCTGACTTTCAGCTCACAATGGCTAATATGGTGTCTGAAAGTGATGATATTCTGGAGAATGTGTATTCTTGTTTGCCCAGCAATGTGCCTCTGGTCTCAGAGGCTAGTGATACTGATGAGAGGCTGGAGCAAGAGGAGAAGGCAAAGGAACAGGAGGAGAAAGCAAAAGAAAGTCGTTCAAAGCCCATCCCCCGACCGCGGAGAGCTCTTTCGAACAGAATTAAGGATGAATCTCACCCTGTTGAGTCCTCACAAGGTGCAGAAGGTGGCCAGCGTGAAAGTCTGGATGTTGCCACTATTGCTATGGATGAGGATTTTGACCTAGAAGTGTTCACAGGTTGTATTTCCAATACAGAGAGTGAGGAGTCTATGCAGAATGAATATTCTGTTCTCGGTGAGGTCAGGAATATGTTGAAAAAACCTTGCACCAGTGTGAAAGAGATTCCATTTGAAGTGACACCGAAATCCACTGGTGCTAAAGTCAGCGAGTCTTACAAGGAGGGACAAACTCGGTCTTCCAAAGATGAAAATGAAAATTTTTATGGCTTGATGTGTGAGGCTTCACTTCCTCCTACCACTCAGGCCCCACCAGTACCACCACTCCCTCAGCGCCATGATTCGTTACCTCGAAACTTCAGTGCTCAGCGTTCAAAATTGTCACCCACACCGTCTGATGTCGGATTAAAATCATCAACGCTTCCTTCTGACATTTCTGGCTCTGTAGTCGTATCGTCACGAACCTCTTCTTCTCCCTCTTCGTCATCTTCTTCTTCCTCCATTCGCGTAGAGTCTTCACAGGCTCCTGCTGACCACAACAGCCATTCTGATGAGGCTCCCCCATTGCCCCTCCCCAGGAGAAAGGTCCCCGCAACCACCACCAACAACACAACCGTCTCTCGCAATTCCTTACCTCCTCACGCACTCTCCTCGAGCATCTCACTAGACATCCCTCCCATGCCCCCTCGCTATCCATCCCCAAAACGCAGCTTCACCGTAGAGGAGAACAGACCTCCCTTGCCCTCTAGAAACTCCCAGAGTTTTGTGATAAAGCGTCCGCAGCTCACTGTTCCAGCTGGCGTGGATGGACCAGAAGGAGCCATTTATTCAACCAGCAAGAAGGCATCCGCTACAGATATTGCAGACTCCACGCAAGACCCTTCAGTTTCAAAGGGACATGCCACTGGTAAATGATTAGTGTTTTCCTTGTTCTGTTTTTAGCATATAGACCTTCCAATATGTAAAGTGATTTTTTTTTGTAAATGAGATTAAAATTTTTAATGTGTGTATTATACTGAAGTCATTTACTTGAATAGTTTAACAAATTACATAGATGGAAAACAGGCTTTCTTTGTTTACAAGTTGTTGACATATTTCTACCTCTTGTTGTACAATGGTCATGTGACCTAAAACAAAATTAACCTCATAACAGATTTTTTTTTTTTTATGTATAACTCAGTACAATGGTAATATCTTAAATTGTTTGTTTATAGCACTATATTGGAAATAGAATGTCATTTTGCTGATGGAATATACATTATTTCCCCCCCCCCCCCTCTCCCCCATTCTTCAGCTCGTTTTTAGTGATAACTGTTGTATGATATTCTTAGCTGACATGATATTATACTTTTAGACGTTAATTTGTCAGTCTCTATTGACTAGATTGTCTTTAAAATGTTTGTGTTGTTATTTAAGGCTCAGTTTTTCTCAGTGTAGATGAGTCTGTCATTAGTTTATTTTCATTATGTATTTCTTGTCGTTTTTGTTGATGTTGAGCATTTGTCTGTTGGGACATTGGTTTGTACGGCCACATTGAAATTCTGTGTACTGTAGTTATTTGATATTTTGTTTTGTTATGTAATGCCTTTTGCAAGATGCTAAGTTTTATTAACATTTCCAAAACATTTTATTTCAACACCATTTTAATCGTCATTGCCGAAACAATGTTAACTTACATAATTTCTTTAAAATATCTTATCCAGGGAATGGAGCATCAGGCCTATCTCGCAAAATGCTCCTGGACCGTGCCCACAGTATGCACACTGTGGTGTCCCTTAAGCAGACACAAGCAGAGATCCTGCAGACAGAGATCAACTTGCCGAGTGTTTGTGTCAACCTCACTCAGAAGTCAGGCCATGGTCTGGCATTGGTGGAATATGGGGATGCTCCGTGGTGAGTTGATAATTTTGTGGCCACGGGAATGCTAACCATTATGCTGTCTTTTTTTTTTGAAGAATGAGACGAACATCCTGAGGTTTAGGGTTGGGTTCTTGATTTTCAACATTTGTTCTGGGATTTTTTTTTGTTTCTTTCAGCGTGATGAAATAGCTTGTCTGGTGTTACACTTGATGCTTCAAAATTTGTTTTGTTTTTTTAATTTAGCAGGGAGAAAAACTAAGGAATTTGCAGTGTACAATAAGTTCTTACTGTTCTGTGGATGGAGGAACTGGTCAAAGCTACCTACTAGGTTTCACTTTTTTAAGGCCTCCGAGGTCTCATCATGCCAGGACAGGAAATTAGCTGGAGAAGCAGAGAAATTTCAATTTCACAAAGGTCCATTATTTTCATTTCCTTCCCCACAAGACATGTGAGGCATCGTGGTGAAATCAGGCACTTGTCAAAATAATGAAATGGAGGGAAAAATGCAGTTCCAGCCAGTTTGGCAATTTTTATTGAATTTTTGTTTTTGGGCTGAACACCTTTTATATCCATATTAAAGACAGATGTCCATATAAATTTTACTTAAACATGTTGATTAACTCTATCCGTACGTCGTGTTTTACTATCGTATCCATATGACATGGGGGACTCTGTGCCACCCCTTTCCAAAGAGGAAATTTACTCGTTAATCCTATCCGTAGGCTATGGTTTGCATAGCAGTCTGTCGAAATGATTTTTTGACAAATACTGAAAGTTTCAAAGAGATTTTCGCCTTAGAAGTATTCTGAAATGTTAAGAATACAACCCTGGGGGTGCATAATGACCCCAGGGGTTAAAGGCGCAAAATATGTAATTTTTCATTTATCAAGGACTCTCAAGCTATTGAAATAGCAAACTTTAGTGGCCATTTTCTTAGTAATTTTGCTACTGAAACTAGTCTTCCCCACCTCCTTCAGTCTCCAACATCTTGACTTCTATTCAAGGTTGATTAGTATTTTTCATTTGAAGCAAGGCAAATGAATGAGCTTTCAGATAATACCAATAACTCCACATGCCCAAAACTGCAGTTTGACACATATTATAAGAGGCCATAACTTTGTAGGAGTTGAGTTGATAAAGTTGTATTGTGCCTGTATATTCCATGAGTTAATAAGTACTTGTGTGACCATTTCTGGCCTATTTAGTTTAGCAAAGTAGTAGTACCAAATACATTTTGAAAGGTCAGCCCTTGTCTTGATGGGTAAGGTTGAAGAAAGAAGGAAAGAAAACAGACAATACAAGAAAGTAGTTACTACATGTGTGCTGCAAAATGTAGCTGTTTTTCTATCTTGTTGGATCCTTTAACGATGACTCTAAACTTTGAATGGGGGGTTAAAATATTGGTCTCTCACTGTTAAGATCAAAGAGTGTAATTAGATATAAATTAACCTTTGTACTCGCAGCGTGGTGGGATGGAACCAGAAAGACTTCCCCAGTCTCCATGGCAAGCTTCACATTGGGGACCTCCTCTTCAGCATTAACAAGATCAAGGTGAACTCGACGGAAATGGCCTACAAACTGCTGAAACACGTCACTGACCCCAAGATTGAGGTGGTTATGCGCAGGATGCCGTTTGCTAAAGTTTTTGCAATCCGTCGCAGTGCGGAAGGCCAGAGCTTAGGAATAAAAAGGGAAGGTGGCACAGGAGAGGTGAGTGAATTTTTTCAACTAAAAAATACTGCAGTTATTGCTCTTTTTATAAATCTATAATGAAATAGAGTTATGTAACTGATTTTTGCTATGCAACTAGCTACTTCCTTATATTATGTTTATAACTCTTTTCAATATGTTTACCTTTATTGTTTTTCGACATAATTGATTTGTTTTTGCCCTGTTATTGTTCTGTGATAGTTTTTTTTGCAGACTGTTGAATTTTGCTGCAAGCTTGTACTACTTTTTTTCTATCCCTCAGTTACTTTTGATCTTATTTCCATGTTATTTTGCTGTTACAGAGTACCATCACTCAGCAAATGTACATTGTTCTTATATCAACAATGGATGATTGAAGGGTGCAACTGGTATTTCCTACTTCTTTCTTTGTCCTCTGTTGTTTCTGTATATCTTACTTTTTCTCCCCACATTAAATAACCATTATTTTGTTGATATGCTTCTCTTTACTCAAACAAACAAACAAAACTTTCTAACCTCAACCACCCTCAAACACTGCTCTTCACTGTTTACAATTTGTTATTTCTTTTTTGTCTTCCCTTTTTCTGCAGATCATCTATGTTGACCCAAATGGACTGGCAGCCAACCATGGTTTGCCATCATACGCTAACAGTTCATTGAAAGAAGGCAGGTGTAACTGGTTTCTCACTGAGATCAACAACCGACCTCTAAGTCTTTTCTTCAAGGAAAATGAGGTAGCCTAGACTTTTTGTTGTCCCATTCTGCTAAGTTTTCATTTTTCAAATCAAAGAAGAAGTGGTGCCAAATGGTGTGCAATATTGTTCTCTCTGTTTCATCTTTGGATCTATTTAACTATTTTTTATTTTAGTTTCTTATAATAAAAAAAAACTCACTGTCTCTTAAATTATGTTCTTAATATTTAAAAGTAAAACAAACTGTTCCCTAAGAAGCTCATTTGAGCAATTACAGGTAGAACTTTTCTTGACTTATAATAATTGATATCATCAATATACAGTGGAACCTGCTCTATCGGCCACCTCAATAAGACAATCACCTATATAAATGGCCACTTCCCATTTCCACATTTGTGTTTTTTTACCATTATAATGACACTGTGTAAGACATCCTCCTGTCTAAGATGGTCAGTTTTCTCCTTGATAAAAAGTGTCCCTCTCAAACAATTTCGACTGGACTTAGTATTAGTGGGCCTAAGCATTAAAATCAGTTACTTTGCTTCCTCCCCAGATTGACCACAGACTGTCTGCCGTCGGTCGAGAGATTTCAATTGTAGTGCAGCCAAGTGATTTTATTCATGAAATCCGAAAAAAGTTCAAGAAAATGAAAAACTACAAGAGTTATATAACGCAATGAAGTTCATATTCTGTTATATGTCATACTCTTTTTAGACTTTCATGTTAATGTGCACTCTCTTGTGTGAAATGTAAACAGCAAATTCAATTCTTTCTTTGCCAATTCCTGAGTATTCAAATAAAAATATGTGTTCAACTGTCAAGAAGGAAAGTTCATCATCAAACGATTCTTAGTATCTGAGAAAATTCGTCTTGAAATTACAAGATGTCATACAAGCTTAAGTTCCGCTGGATGGACTTTGTAACAAAAGTTTATCAAAACTTTGTTCTTCTGTCGTAATATTCACTTTTTTACATTGTTCAGGCAATGTTTTGACTTTGTTATTTCGTGAACTTTAGAAATTAGAATTGTTTGTGAAGAGATCTGTATTTATTTCAGAAAACCATATAAAAACACATTATAAGTACTTCTTCTTTTGTGATTCCTGACCGACGCTGAAGAGCGATGCTATCTTCAGCAGTTTTTCCTTGCTTCCAAAGAGGTTAGTGAGTTCTGGTCAGGTCACTGGTCGCTGGGTTCAGCACTGCAGCAGAACTGTTGATCATGTACCGATGCCAATTTCTTTACCATAAGTGAAATCTAGCATGTGGGAAATTATTTTTAAAACGCTGTTTTTTTGTAACGATTTCTTTCTGCTCACGTTCCCTTCTTGTCTCTTACATTCTTACTTTTCCATTCCCGTTCTTAGAATGACCAGATCAGTTGTCGCTTGTTCTTGAAATTTGTGTTCCTTTGGGGTTTTTTCTTTCATTATGCTCACTCCTCAAATGTCCTTTTAGGTAAAGCGGAAATCTGTGAGACTGCCAGATTTTCTTCAGTGTCGCTGGGTTTTCAGTTTAGAGAAGTTTCTGAAATATAAAAAAATCGGGATCTTTATTTTATTTTCGTTTTCAGGTGTTTTCAGATTAAAAGTATTTGGTTAAAGCAGACTCTACTGTATTTTTCTTTTTCTGTCCTTTTTTTTCTTTTTTCAGTTTGAATTTGAATATCAATTGACTGTTTGTCTTTTTGTTCACTTAACTCCTTAGACACCTCTAAAACCAAAATATTTCCTAGGTCTATCCATCTATATATGAGTCTACTAATGTTTCTTTCCTTGTATGTTCTATTCATATGCGTGTACATTTTGCAGCCTTTCTCTGGTCTCTCTGCCTTTACATACACATCAAACTCAACATAAGATACTGAAGACAATTTTAACACCTTAGTATGTTTTATGTTTATAAATTGGCATCTAGTTTCCTGCAGTCCTACAGCTGGAATATATAGGCATACACCTCTCTAGCCAACTTGTAAAGCTACTACAGTGGAGATGGGAATTTCTTCCTTTGTTGGTGGAAGGTTACTGACTCCAAGTCTTGGACTGATGTTAAAGCCCAAACCACAGTTTCAAAAAAACTTTGAAATATTGAATTGCTGGTACACCGTTGAGGCTTCTGAAAATGTTTTGTCAATTTCTGAGTATTTACAACATGTGTAAATCTGACTGTTCATTAGTCCTGACCGAAATAAACGTGAACCTGGTGTAAGCGTTGTTTTATTCAGAATGTTTTGTGATTTCTTTGACTTGAAATCATGTGCGTTCCTCAATGATGAGGTGTAACTGTGGCTGTCATTCAGGTCACAACTCGTGTATGTGTGAATAAATGCATTCATTGTTTTCATAATAAGTTGTACAAGTCAGTACACTTAGTGAAATATTCAATGTTTGTGACAATATATTTTCTAAAGTTAAGCAATCCAGCTTAGTCATATAATTATATATTTACTGTTATGTAAGCCAATAACTCATTTTGCTTTTCCTATTACAGACGAGAGATGTATCGACGGTAACAATTACACACTGTGTAATTCCAAAACTACTATTTGAAAGGAAAGCAGTGTGGGTGTGTCAAGTGTGCCACAGGGCTGGGATATAAAAATGTTTCGCTAATATTGTGTTTTGTAATCTCCATGGTTTGCAACTGTCACCTTTGATATTTTAATGCTTTTGCTTTGTCTACTGAGAAAGGATCTAGCTTCAGAGACATTCGTACAAAACCCATATATTGAGTAGTAAAGGTGTTACATGTGTCATATTTTAAATACGCAATTTTTTTTTTTCATGGATTTATATAATCATAATAATTTAAAAGAGGCAGGCCTCGCTAATGTGATTGCTTTTTGTGTTTATGTATTATTATAGATTGATATTGTGCGGGACATGATTATATTAAGATGATATGACATACCCAAATGTGTTTACTTTGAGTGAACGATTTGAATTACATTCTTCATTAGTATTGTGACATTTCCATGTTTTAAAAAAATTCTGTTATGAGTGCTTGTATGTTGTGTTCACTATTAAAAATTTGCATTAAAATCTACAGCTGAAGGTGCCTTTAGAATTTACATATATTGCTTTTACAGTTCAAAATCTGAATATTATAAATCGACAGTTACATACTCTTATTTCTTAATTTTTTTTATATTTTGCTATGTTTTTAGACCAACAAAAAAAAAGTCAATACCTGATACCACAAAAAATCTGTAGTCAATAGATTACTTAACGGGAGGAGCTACCTTGAGGACCATTTTCTATGTTTGTTGCCCGAGATCAAATCTAGATACATATATAAGTTCGACATAGTAAAATCTCTTGATACGCAATTTTATTTTTGCATAGCTACAGCGGTTGCTATGGAAACGGCCGCCTTCGTGAAAATAAACAATGAATTTCAAATCCCTAAGGCTTTCTTATTTATTGACCAAATTTGAAGAGAGTATACCTGAACCAGACCCTATCAGAGTAACGGCGAGTTTTTGTCAATAAGTGCGAAAGAGAATTTTCCCAAAGTATACAAAACTTTTTCTGAATTTAAGTTATATAATCACCTGCCAATGGACAAATGTGATTTTTTTCGCAAATATTTCTCTGTTACATTGATGGCAGCCTTGTCATCTATGTTTCCTGAAAATTTCATGTCAAAAGGAGGAAAACTAAGGAAGGAGTAGGGAAAAAACTGCACAAAAATAATTGTGAAAATTCACTATATTAATTCCTCCTCATGTTTTCAAAGGCAATTTACTAGGAGAATAAAGACTTTCTCAATTGTATCCATTCTATTTTTTGACGAAAAACTAGTTGATCTTCAAAAATCAACTAATATAAAATTTGCATAGCCTGACCCAAAATCTGCAAAATCAAGGGTCGCTCCTTCCCTTAAATGTTGATGCTGAAGTGTTTGGCTCTGGCTGTGTGTATCTTCTCTTTTCTCTCTAAGGCTTTCACTTTTAAAAGTCAGGAAATACAAATTCAAATACTCAATTTCGAAGGGGTCATTCTAGTTTTCAGTCGCAACAGAGGTATTTTTATCTATTAGAAGCTACTGTCAGAAAAAAAAGCGTTATCTTGAATCCATCAAAGATAGATTTCTAAACTGTAGGAAGTTATATTTGAATGTCATTGATTTATTACATTTTCATGTTATAGTAGCATGTTGAGAACCAGTCCAATTCGCAATATTTTTGCACTTTATTGTGTTTTGATTTTCTCACTTCTGTACTACTACCTGGGCATGATAAGTTTCTGCGAGAGATAAAATTGATGTTTGGGTTGCTTAAGATATCACAAGCCCTCACTGGTCATTATGGCCTTCCCATCTCTTTGGGCAAAAAAATGTTTAGGATAAATCTCTTTGGTTTCATATCCGAAACAAAGGAAAAGTATTTAATATCGGTGTTAATTTTGGGGTTTGTTGAGAGTTTAATAGGAAATACCAATTTTTTTTTAATGTTTGCAGAACACTTTCTGGGGATTTCATTTTTTTAAAACATGCCAAGATTTTTTGTCCTCGCCTCTAGGTGCAAACTATAAGGAATTGGAGCATTCAGTCTCATTGAGTAAATTGTCAAAAGGACACATCACTTGAAACTCTTTTTTGTTTGATTGGTTCTCATTTTGTAACCCATACTTTATATTTGAAAGTAAAGGAAATGTCTTTAATTATTTCAGATTGTTTAAAGGACCATCTTTGCTAATCCTACATATACGGTGTCTTTGTTGTCCTTTGACTGGTACATGGCAGCTGTCTGAGAAAGATTTAAATCAAGTTGTTGAAAAATGTGTTCTGTTACTGTAGTCTACTCACTGGCAGGACTTTGGAAGTTATGGGACAAGACGAAGCTAATTTGAGGAACTGGTTATAGTGAACTAAAGTTTTTCACTTTACTACTTTTCCATTTAGGCCTACTGGTCTTTTTAACTGTTTTGTTGTCCTCTCCAGTAAAATTGCAGAGATAATGATTCATGTTTCAAACCTCGATGTCCCTACATGTGAATGTATGTTACCACAAATTATGTCCTGGGTTAAGGGATGGTTGATGGCATGGATATATTGCTTTAAGTGATCAATGTTTGGAAGGAAATTTTTTTTCGCCATAGATATTGATTGATTTTATGGTTACTTTCGGTTGAACCTGATATTCTCTTGTTGGTAGGATGAGAAATGGGTATTGTAATGAAAATGTTTATAAAATGCTTTTTTGTTGTTGTTTTAAATTCTTGCACATGTATATATTATTGTGTGTTTTAGAAGTTAACTTCTTTTGGCTATAAAAAAAATCAAAAATGTTATTTTGAAGTCTCCTTCTAGGAGAAATACTCTCTCCTTACATACAAACATGTGTATTTGTAGACTTGTCTAAACAGTCTCTTCTGAACTTTCTTAAATAAGCTGAACAAAACAAACTGTTCCCTTGTTATGATCAAATCCAGTTGATGAACAAAATTTTAATCATGGATTGTCCTTTGGCTGATGCATCCACCTTCCTTTTACTTTGCCCATCCATTGTCCCTTCTGTACTATATGTCTTCCTTCTGTAGCAGGCCTGTCAACTTCATCATGTGTACAGTCTTTGTGGAGAATTGAGGGGACATTATCCAGGCAGTCATTTGTTTAACAGATTGAACAAAGGTTTATCACAGTGTAGGCCTGAGGTTTTATCATGTGTCTTCTTGTCTTCTTCTCTGTCACATCACATCTGTTGACGATATCAATTTTATATCGGATGGTCCTTCTTATTTCCGCTGTTGTTCTGTACAACTACTCCTGTAGTGTTAATAGGGTTGGCCATATTTTATGTCCTGTGCTGCTGGAGGATTTGTTCTGCAGTATGGTCTGCCTGCCGACTAGTCGCTACCCTAAAATTACAAAGTTCCATCTGACATTTTTGGCAGTTTTGAATTACTAAGATCATGGGGTCAGAAACCAAAGATTCTGTCTGCTTTTTCAAAATCATAAAATTATTCGCGGAGTCGTTATCAAGATATTCTAAGAATTGCTTTCCAAAAACTTTCACGTGTTGTGAAACTCAAAATCTTTGATGTCAAATTTCTCAAAACTAGGTAATGAACAGATACAATTTTGTAATTCTAAGGTAGCGTAGTGTCAAGGTGTTATAAAAATGTACCTTCTTCTGTCAGGTAAAAGAAGTAATCTCATTGACCCATTTTTGTTCCTGGCCAGGCGCCCAGTTGCTCTAATATGATCAAAAGGATTGGAAGGGGGTGGGGGATATGTAAATGGCATATTTGCTCCAGTCTTTTTCTTTGTTGCTTTTGTTCATTCATATGTGAGATTCAAAAAGGTATTTTTGAAATAAAATGACTCTCTTTCTTTGCCAAAATAAATATTACTTCTTTTTTCCAACTGCATGTTTGGACTGTTTCTGTATATGAATTTCTCATTGTTAGTATGAGATTTATTTGGTTTTTGTCCTCACAAGAGAAAGAATTATGATAAATCGGAAGTTTTGGTAAAAATGTTGAAAAGGGAGGTTCGGGGGGTGGGTCCGTTATGATTTGAGTCAACATGAACATGTCAAAAGAACAGACCCTCTCAGTTTTTTTCTTTTCTTTTTCTGTAACTTTTCATGGACTCCATCATTCTACACTTTGGTTCTAGGTGGTTACACTTGAAGTGAACATAATCTTTGCTATTTTAATTGTCTCTCAGATGTATACTTTTTTAAGACTGAGTGCGAGATGTCAACCGTTGTGGAAATTTAAGTGCTGCCTATTACACCCTTATAAATATGTACTTAAACCACAAATGAAATCCCAACAGAACAAACTCTTGTTATTATTGTCAATAGATGCCTTTTATTCCAAGTGAGATTGAGAAGCCTTTGTACATTTCTGTCTTTCTGTTGGCTAAGAGGCTCTGTCTGTGATGAGAGAAGACCATGTCAAGTTTATTCTTTTATATTTCTTTGATATTTTATCTTTCTGATTCATAACTTGGTCTGTTGTATATATGCATATATCATATTGTTTGTATGATCTCTTTTTTCTCATTTCTGCTCCTTACGTAAAGTTGCTACAAATCTTTTTCTCCTGTTGAATTGTCTTTTGATATTGGTGCTTCAGGTAACTGTAAAAGTGTGTGAAATTGGTGTTTAGGGTCAGTGTTCCTAATTGCCACATTGCATGTGTTCACATAATCTTTTTTTTGCCTCTTCCCCATACCTAAAAGAAGAGATATTTTAGACACCTAAAGCTCTTCATGTATATTGTTTGCTGTAAAGCCTGTACTTGTGGGCTGAGAGATCAATTATTTAGTGTGCTGCTGTTCAATGTAATATAGAATGCAATTTGTTGTTTTATTCTGATTTGTTGTGTTATGTAGAGTTCTAAGGTTACGTTTTTTTTAAAAAAAACACTTCAAGTAGCATAATACACAAACTGATTTTGGGTTGAATTATGAACTTTGGTTTAACATTTGCACATCTGCTTAGTTTGCCATATCCAAGCATCAGAATTCTGGCTGCATACAAACAGTGCCTGGCAAATATACAGTCTTCCCTCATGTAGATGAAACCACAAGTCTCTACTTAGTTTTTTTGTTTTTTGTTGTATGACTAGACAAGAATAATAATAAAGCCCTGTCAAATGAATGCTGATGAGGAAATGAACTAATACAGATTTTTTTCTGTGGCTGCAAAGGTTTCTGGCAGTTAAATGAGGCAGAATTTTTTTAGACACAATAAGACATTTTTTTCTGTGTTATTCTCAGCCTGAAAATGTTTTAGTTACACGCTGTCATGGATGTGTGTATTGTAGTTAAGTCAAAGAGAACAACAATCTTTTGAATTTGGACTTTCTCATCTATGTGAATGAATAATTTATATTCAGTGGTTTGTTTTATATTTTTGCTTATGCTTCTTGATATTTTAAAATTATTTTTCAAAACAGAAAGCATCGCCATCTGGTTGATTTAATTTCAAAGTCATGTATTTCTGCACTTAGTATTTTTATTTTTAAACACATAAAAGAGGAACTTCAGATTTATAATTTTTTTGGTTCTTTATAGAAAGCCAATGAACATTAATATTACAGGTTTTAGAGAAATAAGAACTTAAAAAAGAAAAATGATGGTTGGAATATGGTATGATCCCTTTCTCTGCCACAACGTGGTACTTCTGAATTGTGACTATTTTCCTCTCTGTCTTTGCTTTGCTGGGGTTTTTTCATTGACTTGTTCTGCTGTGCTGTTCTCCTACTGTTTACTTCCACAGTTGCTGTTGATCTTGTTATTTTGATATATGATACCCCCACATAAAAGTCTAAGTAGAGTATTCCTTCGTACATGTGTGCCTCTGATCAAGCTTTTTAGTATTTGCTAATAATTTACATGTTTGTTTTATTTTTAAACTTAGGACAGATATTGCAATCAGAGCTGATCATTGTCAGTTGGGATTTCATGGCTTTCTATTATTTTATATTGTTTAATGTTTTTGTGCCTCTTATTTAGTAATCAGGTCATTCTATTTGTTGACAACCGCAGTATTCCAACATTGGTGCAGCTTTTTCTCTGAAACGGGAAGTAGAAGAGAAATTCTCTCTCATTACTGATAAACATGTATGTCTCTTCTTGATAATGGATGTGTTTCTTGTATACCAGATACCCTCCATTGTCCATATATTATGATTTCAAGGCAGTACTTTGCAAAAACCAGCAGGCATTAATATTGACAGGACGTAAAATGATTTTTTTTTTAAATGTGATTCACCACATTGAACTGTGAACTGTAGTGTCATCTTGACATGGTCAATAGGCATTTCAAAGTGTTTTTTTTAAATGATGTGAATATTGGATGCTTTCCTTGCAGTATTATATATAGAGGTAATATGTTCTATATATTTTTACAGAGTTGTCTCCAGAGTCTTTGTCATGCTATCTAAATGTCATCCTGAATTCCTCATGAACTGGATCATTTTTTGTTGTTGTTCTTTAAGCTTTTTGAGTTGAGGCAGAACAAAACATGCTTATTTCTTACAAGAATTAAAATGTGTTCCTTTTGAAGCAGACTCACCTGTTACAAGCATTTTTATGACATTGATGAATTTGTTTCTGCTGATTATTTCAAACCCCACACGTAGCGCTATATCAAGTAGAACTGTATTTTTGCATTATGAGAGCTTTTAAAGTCCTTCTGGGGGATTGTTTTGCCCCATGCTAAAGTTCAGTTCATTAGTTGTTCTGAGGTTGTCATTTTTTGCATTCTTGTTAGCTCATCTTTTAAGAATATTTCTTAAAGATATTGTTGTTCAACAAAAATGTTAAGTTTGCTGACTTACTAGTGTGTAGGATTAATTTCCCCCTGCTTTGTCTGGAGAAATGCTTATAATAGTCTTGTCTCATATATGTATGCAACAAAATGTATATTATTTATAGGCCTACTATTTGGATATCTAGATGATTTTTATAGTATGCTTTTAGATAATTTTTGTTAACAGTCCTCTAGTTTTTACTCTTGAGCTAACGAAATAATATGTAGTTCTAAAGACGAAATGAAATGATAATTGTTGTATATTTGTAGCTTAGTTTTGACAGAAATAATATGTTTCCCCGCCCACCAAACTAATGTTAAAATTATCAGCTGCGAGTTGCGCTGAATATTCGACAATACACTTATTTGGAGTGTGACTGGAGGAATTCTCAGATTCGCAGGTTAAAATCTGTTTCAAATGTTCTATGTTATTCCACCACTCTACTTTCGTCTCTCAGGTGTTTTTTTTCACTTTAATATTCACGATAACCACTCAATCATTTTGTCAACAATATCAGAGATCATCAAAATTTCAGCATTTGAGTTTTTGAAAAAAAAAATTATTTATAAGACACGCCAAAATTATGCATTCCACTTTTTTTTAAACCAAGGATTTTTAGGGAGGACTTAAAACAGTGGTTGTCCGTGGCCTGATGTTAGTTGGTGACCAATAAATATAATGTCTGCTGCAATCTTCCTTCACACCTGGTCAGGTCAGGTCTTTATGACCGAGCCTCATCATCCTATTATTTTATGGATATTTCCATTTCCTGACTTGCTCCTTCTTGTCAGTTGGGTTGTTTTTTTTCACGAATTCTCCGTTGCTCATTTCTCTCACGAAACGAAGGTGTACTTTGACATTTTCTCAAATGTTGTAAAACAAGAAGACCCTCAAGGACCCTGGCATGCCACACACTTTAACGATCCATTTGTAATCCTTTGTTCCCTTGTCTGTGTTCCTGGCCTGCATCCATTTTGCTCCAGAAAAGAAGCTCAATGCTGTTCTTGTACCAATATTGTCACTATGCTCCAGTTTGTTTTTTTAATGTGTACATTGCATTGATACAGTACATAGCTTTTCTATTGTATGTGATACGCTCCATGCCTTTTGGTTCTCTCAACAGTTTACACATTTTTGATTTACTGATTGATCAATCCTATGGCGCTTTCATCATCGTCTCAATAAAAATTTCTCCCATAAATCGTATCTCCTTATTGTTCGTGTATCTCCTGGCTCTTTCTCTCTCTCTGTCTCTCTGTCTCTCTCTCTCTCTCTCTCTCTCTCTCTCTCTCTCTCTCTCTCTCTCTCTGTCTCTCTCTCTATCTATCTATCTCTTTCTCTCTCTCTCTCTCTCTCTCTCTCTCTCTCTCTCTCTCTCTCTCTCTGTATATATATATATATATATATATATATATATATATATAATTTATATGTCGACGTTTTGTAAATGTTCTTAAAATGTGGCGTGTGGATGGTTGGCAGATGCTTTTGGTTTTTGGTCGTTTCCTATCATACATCTATCGCTAAAATATCTCTCCTTCTTTTCTTTGTATAATACTAATAGTACTATAGTAACACATCTAAACTTGAGTCAAGAGATTATGGTGTTCGCCTCTCAATCAATAGGTCCCGGGTTCTCTCCTTTCACCTCCTTTCCTGCTCTCTAACAATGTTATGTCGTCTGCTTTCGTCTCCACTTTCTGTCCCCACCCCTACACTTTCTTCACCACTGTCTGTGCTCCTCGCTCTTTCTGCAGCCTTTCTACTGCTGCTTCTTGGCTCCTTCTTACTGCTGTCTTTCAGCCACACCCTTGAGCTTATGGTAGGTAAGATCTAACACCTAACCTGCTCGGATAAGAGTGAAAAATCTCGGAGGTCCCGTGTTCAAGTTGCACTCGTTAAAGATCCATTGGTGGTCCACAATCGATAAGAGCAGGATTCGGCCTCCACCCGGGCAAAATTCACAAATGTCTTACCAACTGAAAATATTCAATGTGTCCCGTGCGCGCATGTGACCTTATGCAGTTGCGAGCGCCGTAAAACTCTTGACTTACCCAAAAAAGAAGAGACAAACATTAGGGACTTTGGGCACTTATGTGGCCCTTTTGTGTGGCAAGTGAGGCAAAATTCATAAGCCTACTAAAATTTTTTTTAAATTATGGTGTCAAGCTGTAGTGTCTGAGACGTCATGTGCTCGAACCTTCCACAGGATTCAGGTTTTTCCTTCCTGTGTGTACGGCGGGGGGGATAGGGGGATAATTCACTTTTCTATCTCTAATTGTTTGTTTTCGTCTCACATTCCTTTGCTGAGCTTTTGTTTTATGAGAGAGAGAGAGAGATAGAGATAGAGGGAGAATTTCTTGTGGGAATTGGTTTTTATTTTTAGTAGTTCACTTTTTTTTAATGGATTTGTTTTGAGCTCCCATTCTTGTCTTGTGTATGTGTGTCGAAGAACGAAGAAAGAAAGGAGAGAGAGGCACAGAGAGAGACAGCCAGACAGAGACAGACAGTTGAGACAGTCAGGGTTACCATAACACAGGTTGAAATTTGCTGTCATCAAACCAATTGGTCGTTAAATACAACTGAACACAACTTCTTCAATAGAGTTGTGTGAGTATTTAGTTTATTGCTGAAAGCCTGGGTGTAACGAAGGGTAGTTTCCCATTCCGCATTAGGAAGAACCAAAGCCTTTACTTTCTGAAGACTGGTACATACTGTAGAGCACATTGTTGACACCACAGTATTCTAGTAGAAAACTACCTCGAACAGTTAACTATCATAGAAGCCAGTCAGTCAGTCTGACCTTTGGATGGTCGCTCAAAGCACCCAAACAAACAAAAAAGAAAAATATTAAATGATCAAAAAGGAATGGCATTGCTTGAAACGATATCACCTCGAAACTGACTTAGATCCGACACGCGCCTGCGGTCTGCAGATTATGCTCATAACACTATCTGATCGTAGCAGTACCTTTGTGTTGCCTTTTTGGGTTGGGTAAGGTGGGGGGTGTACCATATTTAAAATTAGATTAATTGAATTTTGAAGACTTGAAATGATTTTCTTCGCGTATCTTTTCAAACACAATGTTTGGTCCTCGAGCTTGTCAAAGGTAGGACCTCTCCTTTACCTTTTTTTTTCAAAACGTAGGCCTAATCGTTGTTAATTGAAATTATGATATAATGTATTCTACGTTTGCATTTTAGCATAAAACAGAAAGGTTTCAAGCTGCAAGTGTGTCGTGCCCACCAAAATCTTAAGAGAAGAAGAAATTGATATTATGAGGACGCGGTTGTAATGCAAACAAGCAGATATTTGTGATAAATGAGGAAGCAAGAAAGAACAATAATGCACCGTCTAGCCAATAGACGTGTCGACCTCTGAGAGTTAACCAAGCTGCTCCTGGTCCAGCACGTACTCGCCCACAGCGTAGTCCTCCTCGGGGAAGGCGTGAAGTCTTCTGTCGACGTCTGCCAACTTTTTGATGAGCTCCACCTTACTGGACAGAAGCCCGTCCTCTAGAGCATGCTTCAGCTGAGGATCAAAACGTGTGTTTTATTTGTTTCTGTGTCTCAGACAAATTTAGGTTCTAAAATGCTGTGTGTGGTCAGCCCTGCTATAATATGGCTGTGAATGCTGGGCAATCACCAAATACAGTGAAAACAGATTAAAATCAACCGAAGGTGGTTTCTTAGGAGACTGCTGAGAATGTCATCGAAGGAAAAGAAATCAAATGAGTTATTACTTGAAGAAGTCCACGCAGGCCGCTTTCTGACTTTAAAAAAAAACAATCAAGAAAAGACACATTTTAATGATTTTTCTGAAGCACTTGCTAGACGTAAAGGCCTTGAACATCTAGCTCTCGCCTGCCAAATTGAGGGCAAAAGAGGCAGGGATGCAATCTACTTGGAGAGCCTAAAAAGAGAGGTGACAGGAAAAGATCAGGATAATGTACCTTTTCTGAGAGCACCCGACCAAAGGAATTAATGGAGAACCATTATCGCTAATGCTTGTCGAAGATCTTCCACTTGATAATGATATCCGATATCCAATTCTTTCTCCCCATCCCAACCACAGACAGTCCAATATTCAACAGCAATAACAAATAATATAGAAAAACTCAACTTTTTAAACCTTGCATTGTGCCGAAGGTTATAGATTAAAGACGACTGGATAAACAACAGAAATACCACAAATACAACAGTATTCGTTTTATACACACGTAAAGTCCTCCTAGACTGATTGTGAGTGGTTGGTGGGTGCTCTGATGTGATTCGTTCCTTCTTTCGTATCTCGCATCTGTCGCCGTTATCTCTCCTTCTTTATGTTTTTTACTCTCTTGTCAAACCTCTAATCTTTGGTACTTATAATATAACCTTATTGTAATGCAAGTGTCGTAAAATGCTTACTAAACCAAAAACTAGATTCATTAAAAGATGTACTTCGAAGGCGGAAACCCTAAGTTGTTTTGCAAGGACATTTTATTATTTAACAAAGTCTATAGATTTCTCAACGAATCGCACTAGAAAGCAAGATGATAAAGTAAATACGAAGATACAAAGATACCCCTTACGACTGAGAAGCGTTGGCGCATCAGTGGCACCCTGAAGGCACAGTGACAAAGTAAAGTCCCATGTAAATGTAAGCCGACTATCTATATCCCCCCTCCCCCTTTTTAAAAACATTGCTTTTTGTGTGTGTCCCTGTGTGTGCACGTATATGTTTGTGTTTGTTTGTGTGTGTGTGTGTGTGTGTGTGTGTGTGTGTGTGTGTGTGTGTGTGTGTGTGTGTGTGTGTGTGTGTGTGTGTGTGAGAGAGAGAGAGAGAGAGAGAGAGAGAGAGAGAGGGGGGGGTAGAGGGATCGCGGAGGGGGAATTTGTGCTGCGTGCCCTAACTTGTCAAAGAACCGAGGCAATAATGACCTAGATTATAATACAATTGAACCTACTCTAAAATGTCACCTATGAGACTTTCACTTGTACAAACATCCACTATCCATTTCTCCCCTTGCGTTTATCTAAATAAAAATGATACTTTGTTAGACGGCTACCTGCCTAAGACGACCATTTCCTCCGCAACTGTGGAGCGCCGTCTTAGACAATTTCAGCTGTACTCACATGAGGGTCGTTGGAATCCCCTGGCAGTGTCGCATTTTTGTGCAGTTCTAGGACTTGTTCATTCACTTCTCTAGCCGCCTGAAGAGCCATCTCAACTCCGGCTTGCCCTATACGGGACGATAGCTTCAGCAGAAGAACTTCATGGGAAGGCGTTCGCGGCTGAAAGCATAATGTAATGTGAGAAGGTGTGAATGGAAAGTTCAGCCGTGTTTTTTGACAAAGGTCGCATAAAATTGACAAAATGCACACAAAACGGGTGAGCTTAATGTATGAAGTATCATTTATTGTTTGAGCAGATATGACCACTCTTGTATGTGTGTGTTTGAGTGTACGTTTGAGTGTGTGTGTGTGTGTGTGTGTGTATGTGTGTGTATGTGTGTGTATGTGTGTGTGTGTGTGTGCACGTGCATGTGCGCGCGTTACATTCCCATAATGATATGTCTGCCTGTTCTCAAAGGAAGAATAGCATTTCTTGTGAATGTGCGTTTGTTTAAATTATGTTAATCTCTGAGATAAAATAATTTGCGTCTTCTCTGAAAGACTATCAGTTAGATAAAACGAACTTAGCACAAAGTAACTTCCGCACTTTTAACAGCTTTTGCTGGTAAATTCATTTATATATATATTGCTTGTTTGTTTGTTTGACCTCTTTTCTGACAGCAAAAATCTTTATAATCATCACGATTATATAAGACTATAATAAATGTCAGCCTTAGACGGATGACGGGCAACAGCAAATTAATGGCCACATAAACTATCCCTGATCGGAAAGAAGAATCACTGCAAAAGTTAAAGGCTATCGCTACACTACTTCCCCCC
>NW_004797527.1:339310-341050 GCF_000002075.1 Aplysia californica
GGGCGGGGAGCAGCAAGAATTTAAGTGATCCCTGGCTTTAAGGGATCATCGCTTCTGATCAGGGTTTTCTTGTGTTGGCCTTCGTATTTCATCGTCGGTCATCAATCTTAATTACGATGACATTTTGTATAAGCATTACATGACGAGAGTGAAACGCATCTGTGATACAATAATCTTTCGTTCGATTTCTCTTATACAGCTTGATTTGACTTGTAGAACGTTCATATCTTTATTCAAGGTTGATGTGTTCTTGTAACTCGTATCATTTGAAATGTGCGCTTTTATTCATTTTTAAAATTATTTCTTTTTGTTTTGTGAGAGCCCTTTCAGTTTCAGTATTCAAAGGTACAGCTTGATATTTTTACAAAAAGAACGATCTCACTCATTTTTTTTATTCACTCAACTGGAATTAAAAAGAACACTAGCACCAGTTTTTTTTCTTGTTTTTTTTCTCTTTTGAAATAAAGCACGGAAAACAAATTGTTTTTAATACGTGTAAGATTTTGGGAAAACAGTAATCTTAGAAAACAGTGAATGAAATTAATTTAACCCTACACAAGATGGATTCTTTCAAAGATTTATTTTGTTTTGTTTTGTTGATTTGTTTTTTCTTTTTTGCATTTTAAGTTTATTTTGCTTTTTTATATTTTGTTTTTGTTTTTGACACTTAAAGTCTTTATATACGGAGAAAGGGTAGCCCTACTTACAATATCATAGAGCGTGATGTAGCCGCCTCTTTTGTTGACGTAGCTCATGAGGTCACGTGCGTGTGACTGGTCGGCTGACCACAAGTCTGTCATCAGCTTGCTGAAGCCAGGGAGAGCAACATCTGCCCTCTCATAGAAGGATGCCTAGTGGTTGGAAATTGGAGAATTCAAGTAAAATTTAAAAGGAGTGGGTGAGACAAGAGCGATGGGGAAAATCAGAGAACCGTCGTATTTTTTTTCAGATCTTCATACTAGTTTTAAGTATGGCTTCGTGTTAGCACTATTTTCATTGTGTAGATTGTTTTTTAAAAACTTTGTCATTACCAGGAGGCGTCAAACATATCCGTTTCCTGAATATTTGGACTCTTTGAGGAAAACAGCCTGGGGTTCTGTGAAAATATAAATAATATGTGAATTTTAAATTCATTACAAATTTAACATTTAAAACCCAAAATGTTCAATATCCAACCAAAAGGATTACAGAGGTTTTCTAACATTCTCCATTATGAGATTTTTTGCAATAATTACATATTTATTAAACCTTGAACGGACTAAAAAGGGCATGTTTAGAGAAAAGTCTGCATTGATGTAACAATGTGTCTTTAGTATTCTTCGTACGCATGTTTGTGATTTTTGCATTTTAAAATGTGTTTATGTAGTTTTTTGTATGTTTACCAGTGTTACCAAAATGTCCATGTGAATGTCACTAAAGTGTACATATTTTATCGTGTATTATAATCATCATTTTAATATAACCTCTGACAAAGCTTTATTACGAAACTGTTCTATTCTGATGGGTTGTTGTTGGGTTTTTAAAAATAATCCTTATTCCAAGCAAACGTCGTGATTTTAGTAGTTTGCAGCGGAACCAATAACAATAATCATGTTTTTTTTTAAAAGCATCATTGTGTTTACCATTCCCAGATAGAAGTAGCTTGTGTTCAGCAACTTGTTGACCAACCCATTCAGATTCTCCACATGGTGAAGGTTTTGGCGAACTTCTTTCACTGGCCACTGGGCTGAGGAAAATGTG
>NW_004797527.1:342378-344774 GCF_000002075.1 Aplysia californica
GAGAATCAGGCGGGGGTGGGGGGGGAAGGAGGGGTATAACGAGACTGATTAGATTTCAAGGCAATTCTGGAACGTTTACCTTTACAAAATGTCTGAGGAGTCTCTCGTCGTTTCCAATTTCCAGCAGTGCACAAGTACATGTCTCTACCATGTCTCTTCTGGAAATGAAATGGAATATTTTAACAACCCCGGTGATGTGCGGCATTATAAGAATTCGTCTGCTTCGGACCCAATGTTCCGTTTAGCGCTATCTTATGCGTGTGCAAAAATTGATACCTCTTATTCTGGGTCTATTTAAAATTTACTCTTATAAGTTAAAAGGGAGCCACGAGAGCTAGATCCCGAATATTTTTGGGATGCAAACTGGGTGAACTCTCTCCCTCCTCCACACCTCAATAAACTTGCATAATACCATAGGAGCACCCCTTCCCCCCTTTCCCGCTTTTTTTACGATATCAGGAATAGAAATGCAATTCCCTTATAATTGTATTATTAAAGTCATATTTAGTTCACTGTCGTCTGTGAAAGTAAGAAAGGAATCTAAATGTAATAGATTGCATAGAGTCTGACATGTCGTATTAGAGACATTTAATAAGTATGGATAAACCGAAAGTAGGCCTATAAGCGGCAATACTAACGGGGTACTCCGATTAAGTCCATTTGAAAGAAACAAAAGAATTATCAGTTTTCTATTCTGGGCATGGCTCCAAACAAGCACTTTCTCGTTGTGCAAGCGTCAGGAGTGACCTTCTGTTTGTAAACTGGACGAACAGCGGAACAAGAAAAAAAAATCATTTTCTAGAGATACCCCTTAATTGTCTGGGAGAAGCCAGGAGTCGAACAAAGGCCCTAATTTGTATTTCAAATCTAACTCCAAATCGTCGAACTTGAGCACTATTGGATACAGCAAAGTGTTTCCTCATTTACCTAGGATGTATTCGTTTAAATAAAGACACTATAACGCGACCACACAAAGCGTACTGAACGCAGTCTGTTACACAGTTGCTTTTTTTATATTTTACGTCCCCATCGACTAAATCTAGATCATTTATGGGGCAGGCTGAGAGGAATACTACTCCCAGATGAAAGACCGAGATGCTCGATCAAAATACAGGGTGGTCTGTAAAAATCAAACAACCTACAACTTTTTTTGTAAATTATCCCCATACAGGAATCGAACCCAGGTCATCTACCTGCGGCGGCGAAGCACCTAATACCTGCACCTCAAATATGAGTGGTGGGCGGGTGATTTAGCGTGGTTTGCTCCTTCTTTCCTATCCTTGATAATATCAAACACGTATAATTATACATGATAAGCCTAATCCTTATCTCTCCTCCTTTTTTTTCTTCTTTTTTTTTGCATCCTACTCTCTAATATAATAACAACTTAAATCGTGGCTCTTAAATGGCATAGTTATGATGCAAGTGCCGAAAATAAACTCTTACTAAAACACTAATACTAAAGTAAAATACACTTCCGACTCCAGCGTTGAAAGGTTAGACAACAAGGTCACTTAAAATTAGTGACACATGTCCCTGTGACCCTAATTACCCCGCTGTGGGTAGCTGGTTCAGGAACTTGACCAACACGATGATGGCAGCGGGCGTTTCAGCACGCCAAATTTATTTCTTCTCTCTTTGGGACCTACTACGTCTAATTCTTGCTAAAGAAAGAGAAAAGCTTAAAGACGTAGGAGCAGAGTAGATCGAGTTCTTCACCTTCAAAACGACCAAAATTATGTCTTTTCATGCTTTGCACTTCAATTTATTAAAATTACATCCCAGAAAGCTTGAGTAAATACAGAAATATTGTTACCATTATTTCTCTCTGTTTGCGGGCTTTCAAATTAATTATTTTGATCACTGTTTTGCCAACCTGATTAAGCACCAAAGCAGTCTTGCCCTCAGGAGTAGGGCAGATCAGATCACATGCGAAACCACAAGTTCGAGCACTGAAGCTGCAACTCATTTCACCCATCTCTGGCTTCGGTGGTTTGAATTGACCGCACCCTGATCAGCGATGAAGAAAGCGAGAATAGTATCAATAATTTAGGCAGGAGGAAGGTTATGGGAATAGTGACTAATATTTACAGTTTTCGCTATGAACGCTTGTTATCAGCAGCTATACAATAAATATGATAGGAGAAATATCTCCTTGTATATTCTCCGGTAATGTCTGCGTAAACATTTTGCATAGTTACAAACAAACCGAATGAGAGTAGAAATAAGTATAGAAGTGTCTAGAATTAAGAAGATTACAGACCTGAGGACTATGCTACCACACAAAATTTAAAGAATCATATTATTATGAGACCGCTATTCGTTCCCACGTCTTTTCATCGCACTGGCGCGGTCATCAACGACAACGTCATCAGTCGCACAGGTGTGTGTGTGGG
>NW_004797527.1:346068-347825 GCF_000002075.1 Aplysia californica
GTCCCTTTCATTACTTGAAGGGTTCAGCACATGCACGTACGAACTTGCGAGTTTCAGTATTTCCAACAAGGTTAAGAACCATCGTCGTAGAGTTTCTCCAGTTTGACCCTGGTGGTTTCCCCATCTATTCGTATTGTGGCTAGCAGGATCATACACTGGTATTCTGTTATTGACTCATACTGCGATTTGAAAAATACTCAAATGCCTTGCAAAAGTCATTAGAATTGGCAAAAAGATTCTCATAGCACACTCTGCATCGTACGACAATATAATTTCAGATTTTAGATCTACAGAACAATTCCACTGCTTTGTCTGAATTCGGCTTGAGCGAAGTTGATTTCTACTTCTATCTCTTTTATAACCTTTTCGGGGTAATTTTAGCACACATGTAGCCCTAACGTGACTGGTGAGGGTCAATGTTCTATAAGTACTGCTTCATTCACTTTGGCTTAAAAAGAGGGCTATATTATTATTCAAAGCTTTCAGCTAAATTCCTGTTTTCCAGACTTTTAGTCATTCATTTTTTATGAAACAGAATACTCGATTTACTTCCCGCTTCGTTTTCGTTGTGCTGGAACTTTATTACATGGACTGTCCATTTTCCTTTCATTGCCCGTTGGACTTCAAAGGCTAATGGTTCACATTCTTTTTACGAATTAAATCAGTTTCCTAGTTCATTATTTTCCTTTGCGATATACATTTATTCTGCACGATTTTGCTAGCATTCAACCCGTTTGGAGTGTTTTTATTCTCTTATGTGCGTCGTTTCCTTCTGCGCTATGTTATGTATAGCTTTAAACGAAGACCATTTAACCATTACATTGACGTATTTGTCCCTAGAAGAAGGATCACATTGAGGTCATACATTAACTTTTAATGATTTCTTCGAATAAAGGAATTTCGTAGGAAGACAGTCTTGAAGTGGGCTTAAGGATTCTTTCTGGAGTCAAGTAAAACATTTGGAATATAAAAGGGGATAGCTACATACATATTCGTGATAATCACCCAAATATCATGAAAATAACACGAGAGGATTATGAGGAAGTGATATTGTTGAGTAATTTAAAAATGGTTATAGTGTAGGAAGGATAAATGCTGCTGGGTTATTGTTGTTTGGTTTTTTTTGCGGGATATAGGCCTACTTATTTTGATCTTGTTGAAAAATTATTCTGTTATGCTCCTCAAGCATAAAACATCTTGGTTCATTATGAACGTAATCTTTTCATGCAGATATAACCATTGCAAACTGGAGAAAGTAATCTTTTAAGTTAACGTCTATTGAAACATTAACCTAAAAATGGCGACAAAGAGCGAACTACGTATACCACTACGCCCCAGTGTGAACGTCAAATAAACCTCTTACGTTTGACCCGTTTCTGGCACCTCGATGATATCTCCACATTTGCATCACGGCTGTAGTCTGTGGGTTGTATGGAACTGATCGTAACCATCAAAATCAATAGAACACCTGTGTGGAGCGACATCTTGAGGACCTGAGGAGCAAAGAATAATTATACCACTTAGTCTGTATTAATTTCTTCAAAATTGGACCCGAGGAGCAGAGAATAATTATACCACTTAGTCATAATTAATTTCTTCAAAATTGTTTTATAAAAATAAATAAACGTCTATCCTTGCTCGTGCTTTAGGTAACATTGAGCTTTGCCGACTGAGGAAACTTAGACTTGATGAAAGTCTTATTATATACTGTACTTGCTTTTATGCACATACACACGAATACAAATAAACACATACAC
>NW_004797527.1:347925-349377 GCF_000002075.1 Aplysia californica
GTATGTGTGTGTGTGCGCGCAAGTGCTTTGCGAAATCACAGAATCCCTTCACCTGCTTTCATCCCATTTTAACTTTTTACGTTGAAAAAACGAAGACCGACAGTAAATCTAAATAGAAAGGTAACTTAGGCCCCTTTGTGCTTTTCCTGCTACCTCTGGCCCACCTCTCATTTGCCCGTTATGACCTATGGGGGTTGCATCCGGAACCAAAAAAAAAAACCAACAAAAAAACAAAACAAAAGCCAACTACCCAACATCAACAACAACAAAAAAAAGAAAGAAAACACGCACATTAACCGGACATTGACAGTGAGAAAAAAAACATTCTTGGTGTAACAGGGCAAAGCATAGCTCAAGAGATAAAAACATGTTTTCGGCGTCCTAAAATTGTGACCCGCGAGGGTGGTAATTCTTGAGTCCACGCCAGAATAACAATCCCAGATATCAGGACAAGACAAAGAAGCGCAGTGACGTTCCGTGTGCATGTACAATAATATGATAAGTGTGCACGCAGAACAAACGTTACTCTTGTATTGAAGAACATAACGTCATTGTCTTGTTACATTTTCTTGGACCATCTGTGGTGTAACGGTTAGGCGCTTCATTGTAGCACGTAGGATCGGAGACCCGAGTTCGATTCCAGAGTGGGGCAGCATTTTTATCGAGTATTTCGGTCTTTCTGCAGAGACACTGTATCTTTCTCAGCCCCGGTTCGGCCAAACTAATCTAAACCGTGTGGATAAAAGCGTAAAAACATGATTCTTTAAAACACATTTTCTTGGAGGCGGGGAGGGGAGGGGGAAAAAGTGAGGAGGAGTGAGGCTTCAGGAAAAAGGGATGGGGTTGACAGGAGACGTTAAATTAGAAAGAGTCCTGCTTCTATTTAAGGATATATAAAAAGAACACAAACACTTCTATGAAAACGATTATATCAGGCTATATCAAGATTATAACTGAGCTGCCGACAAGGGCGTTGAGCAAATGCTAGTGCAATGCCGCCCTCTTGGAAGTGCTATTGTAACTGTAACAATCAAGTCACAATATCGAACTCCCCAAGTTCAACGCATACACTCACACTCACACACATACTCACAAAAAAACCACAAACACACATACACACAAACAAACACACACTTACACAAAACAACACAAATCCCCGATTTGTCATCTAGTATTTGAATCAATCCTAGGTATGCAAAACTCGTGGTGTCCGCTTTAAGTCGCGTTGTTTAACTCTCAGCCCAGGTTCGCCCTGACAGGCTGGGTCGAATGCCGCCTCCTGAAATAATTATCTCAATTGTGTCGATGGAGACGTGAAAACATTTTCATAGAAAATAAATCTACCCTCCAACACCCTTAAACATACCCCCTTCTCTCCTATACCAAAGACATCTAGATCTACGGATACTGTACGTATTGATGAAGATAGGTTGTTATTGACTTCTTTTGGCG
>NW_004797527.1:349947-351069 GCF_000002075.1 Aplysia californica
CACACACACACACACACACACGCGCGCGCACGCGCGCGCACACACGCACACACACACACACACACCATATAACAGCATAACACTCGGTCCGACATTGAGTTTTTGGTAAACGTGCGTACGAATTTTCCATCTCGGCTTGGTCCTTTCCCTGGTGGATTTCAAAATCGGTCCCTCCTATTAAATAACAGGTATTGATAACCCTAGCCTATTGCAAGAAAGTAATACATGGCCTATTTCGTTTCATTTTTGTTATACTTTTACGCAAAGGGGTCTTTTTCTGTTACCTGAAATTATAGACTGTGCTGTAAAATGTATAATATCATAGCACGGTCAGAAAGTAAAACAGTCCGTGCCACCTAAAGCTTACCAGTGTTTGAACAGCATAATTTTGTTTTATCTCGTGCAGAGGTCATTGTACAATTAAAGCTTGTGCCCGTTATCTTATCGGATGAACAAATCAGCAACCTCAACCCTTGGGCCTACATATCGCGAGGATTAGCGACGATTTGACTGTTCCCGTTCGATGAATGTTACGTTTTTATCTGCTGTTGTTATCCGTTGAAACAGCTGATATAGTTGTCAAAAATATTTTTTCTGTTCTACTTCATATTCGGCACTTTGACAGTTTAAACTAAATTTCTTTAACTAGACACAGTGTTCATCATAAGATAGACGTCGGCACAAAGCGTTAAGGTTAGAGAATTAAACACTTATAAGTCCAGTTTTTGAGTGCATTAATTGACATTCTCTTTTTAATTCTTCTTTGTTTGTTTGTTTGTTTTTGTATGTGTGAGTGGGAGAGGGGGGGGTCTCATTTTATCATTACAACATCTGTCAAATAATAAAAGTTCTACTTAAACTACGGTAAATGAAATTGTAGGATGTGTTGTAAACACGGTGGGGGAGTTTTATTTTAGAAAATATCTGAACACAAAAAACAATGACCAGGTTTAATTATACGTTTATCTTATTTTTGGAATAAATATACAGCCCGTGACCGTCTATGCCCTTGTCACAGCATGATAAAAGGCAACTTAGTAGTGTAATTAAAATACAATGAAAATAAATTCTAAAAGGCATGTTACAAGCGCTAGATGTGTTGGCCACTTATAAGCTTACCCC
>NW_004797527.1:351169-353461 GCF_000002075.1 Aplysia californica
TACAAGCGCTAGATGTGTTGGCCACTTATAAGCTTACCCCCCCCCCCCCCCCAAAACCCCCCCCCCCCAACCGACATACCGGCGATTTTTCCAATACCCATATTTTCTGCTCTACTTTCTCTCCAGTCAATTTATCATCCGGTGATCTGACGTAGAACCCAAACACAAAGGTTTTCTTCAACCACGCAGTGTTACCATACACTTTCCAATGGCCTACTAACTGGGGTCGAAAGGGCCTGTTAAACACATTCCAAACAAACAAGATGTGTAACGTTGAATCATAAGCCGAACCTCAGGACTCAGGACAAGCACATTTGTCACGCTGGAGAGGGTGATGTGTGTACCTCAGTCCAAACTGTCAGACAGACGTTTCTTTTCCCTGCAGGTTGTTTTTAGGGTTGGGGTTGTTTTGTTTGTTAGTTTGGTTTTTGTTGTTTTTGTTGGGGGGGTTGGGGGGGGGGTTATTTTGTGTATATAACATACAGGTGGTACCCCGAATTTTGTAGCTAATAATGATAATGTATTTCGATACTTTTTATATAAACTTGTTAAAAAGAATCTTTCATGAATTCTATAAATATCTCACAGCTCCATCACATATGCGCTCATATGACCTTATGCAGCTGCGAGCGCCGTAAAACCTCTACTAAACTAAAAACCATCACCTAATTACGACTTTCAGAAAATAATGCAATTATTCTTTTGACATAATTCTTAGTCTTACCCACAAACATGATTCCCATTCCCCCCCCCCCCTCTCTCTCTCTCTCTCTCTCTCTCTCTCTCTCTCTCTCTCTCTCTCTCTCTCTCTCTCTCTCTCTTTCTCTCTCTCTCTCTCTCTCTCTCTCTCTTTCTCTCTCTCTCACACACGTAGGCATGCACACACTCACACACACATACACATACACACACACACACACACACACACACACACACACACACACACACACACACACACACACACAAACACACAGATACATACACAGACGCGCAAGCACACACACATACACACACATACGCATAAATATTTAAACACAATGCACTCCAGCACAGTTACGCACCCATCCCTACGGACACCCAAACACTTATTCTTATGTAATTTTTTATATTTAATTATATATATGTAAACATACTAACCCCCAAACAACCTTTACTCGCAGGAAAGCCTATCGCTCTCCACCAAAGTGCACAATTCATACAAAAATTGACAAGAAACAAGCTGAACCATCCGGAAGGAGAAACACGTAACAAAAGCAACAGTACCTTGGAAGCAGCTATGGCTACTCTGAAAATACAGTTCACTGTTGAACAACATACTGTTATGGTTGAAACATAATTAAATCGGAACAAAGTTCCCCATGAAGACACGGAATCTCTTCTGTAACCACTTTTGAATTAACACCAGAGACCGTTAAGAAAACACCAAGTAAAGTAACATTAAGTGGGTGGCTATTGTTAAGTCATATGGCTTTGTTGAAAACTATAAAAAGAGATTTTAAAAAAAAACTAGGGCCCCTCATCATAATGGGAAACCGGTGCAAATGCGCACTCTGAAAATGCGACAATGGGGATGGAGTCTGTGAGCGAAGAACATAAAAGTCAGTTCGTCGTCTTTGAATATGTTTGAACTAACTATTGTTAAATATTCTGTTGGGCGCTTGTCGGAGTGCGATCTGACGTTTAGAACGTACAAGATCCAGGTACATCAAACACTTAGCAAATAGAAAATGTCGAAGACAAATTTTAATATTTTGGTCAAGCGCTGAACAGTGTGTATCGCCCGACCAGGACGTCACGTCAATGAGCATCTGCTCAAACATCCTTTAAACTTTAATTTTATTTTTCTAAATTCCACACAATCAGTCTGGATGCTAACCAAGTACGTCTGTGAAATCTTGTGTTTCTATCTCTATTTGAACCGTTTTTATGGGTGTCTCCGAGGGTAAAGTTTTTCTGAGGTCACCTGATATATAATAATATATATATATATATATATATATATATATATATATATATATATATATATATATGTGTGTGTGTGTGTATGTGTGTGTGTGCCTCCCCAAACGTCTAAGAAAACACTCGCATATAAAACACATATTTGTGAGTGAGTGTATGTGTGTGTGTGTATGTGTGTTTATATATAATATTTATAATATATATGTATATATTTATATGTATATATAATAGTATGTATATATATAATATACATAATATATATACATATACATATAAACTAAAAAAACACACATTTACACGACAAACACACATACACACACACACGCACACACA
>NW_004797527.1:353561-360851 GCF_000002075.1 Aplysia californica
ACGTGCAGACACACACACACACACACACACACACACACACACACACACACACACACACATACACACATACACACATACACACATACACATACACTTACACACACATGCACATCCAATATATAGAAGATAGATAGCGGATAGATAGATAGAAAGATAGCATCCACATTTAGCAACACCCTGTTCAGTAGTTTGAGGTGACATGGTGAAAAGGGGCTGGGAATGGGGCGGGGTGGGCTGAATAGACCCACTGTGCTTTATCTTGAGGTGTAAATCCGCCCATATTAAAGTAAAACACTTGGACATGTATGTTCATACATTCATATAATTTTTTTATCATGGCGGTGTGTCTGTGTTGTATTTCTTCCGCTTATCCCTAACTAGCATTTTAATCAATGTTTCACTCAAACATACGCTTCGCCTTTTGAAAGGTCTGTCTACTAAGACATGCCGCCTTTCAAAACAAAAAGAAACAATATTTAGTGGACAAGAATACAACAATCAAACTCCCTGCTCGAAGAAAATAAGTCTCCATGTTGTGTGACCAACTCATTATCACTGTCATAGATGCAACTCGTCCCAGAAACTGACTTTTAAACTGAAATAACTTTAGTTAATAGTTATTACACCATTTGTATGTCTTTGAACGATCACTAAGTCACTAATGAACTTATTTTTAAACTTACCTTTATTGCGTTGTGTGATTCGTATCCCTTTTAAACCACGAAGTGTGATTGTGTTTCGTGTAATAAGCGAAGTCATTGTGTTATCAACTTTCCGTATCTGCAGTGATAGCAAGGGTCAGCAACTAATTTTTAAGTATGGAAGACACATTTTCGATTTTATTTTAAAATTAATTTCAAGCTTGGACCAGTTTTGGGTCGTATTTTCGTAATTAATAACAATGTTATTATATTTGTTTCACGATGCGGTGGAATCAGGCGCTCGTCAATTTGAGGGCATATGGAGTTATTGGTATCATTTAAGGGGGCCTGTCCTTTTGCCTTGCTTTTGATGTTAAAATTATTCATTGATCTTGGATACAAGTCGAGATATTGGCGATTGAAGGAGCTGGGGGTGGCCCGGTTTCAAAGGTAAAATTAGTGGGAAAATGGCCACGAAAGTTGAGAGACCGTGGAAACTAAAAATTTACTTGTTTTATGCCTTTAATCAAGTTTTTCTGTAAAAATCCAGATAGAAAAATGTTCTTTAAAGGGCCTGGAAGGTGTTAAGCCAAAAAACAAACACTCGGTAAAAATTCCCAAACCTGCAGAAAAATGTCAGTTTCTTGACTTTCATTATTTTGACGAGCGCCCCAGTTCACCCCTCTGCCTCACATTTAATATAATGGTTAATCGAGGTTTTTCATTACTGAAGAAGCGCATAAGGGGGTAACACTGGATATACTTTATAATGTAATGAAATTTCATATGTTCAAGTCTTCGCCAACATTTTGTTTTGTTTTTTTGTTATTTGCTTCTTTTTTTTTTTAAACCTTATTTACAATAATAATACTCGTGGTGATGATGATAATGATGGCGATGATGATGATGATGATGATGATGATGATGATGATGATGATGATGATGGTGGTGATGATGATGATGATGGTGATGGTGATGGTGATGATGATGCTGAGGATGGATTGTTCGCTTGTAACAGAAGTCAAACTTTATTGTTATTGAATTCCGTTGTATCAATATCCACATGTAGGCCAAAATTCATTTCTGTTGTGATCCGATTAAGCAGACTGGATAAGCTGAACAGGTGGTAACCTACATTATTCTAAGAGGTGACTTGCTACAGCGTCTGAAGTCCAAGAGAAGATACAGAGTGTATTTCTACTTTTCAAAGCAGATTCTGACAGCCCGTAAAACAGATTACTGAAATCAATGTGTTGTAGAGTAAAGGATTTGCTTAAACCTTGCAAAACATTTTTTTATTTGTCTTTGAAAGCATGTATCACAAGAAATTGCATACTCCATGTGTTGTTTAAATTAAATTCAGGCTAAATACGACACTGCGTATACAGCTATTACGAAATGGTTAATCCTTTCCTGGAATATAGAAGAACGTAACAACATTATGGAGCTCTCTTTTCGGTCCTATAACAATGATAACAAAGAAAAGGTGTATTGCTTTTACATCCTTGTCATCACAATTAGATTATTTAAGAGGCTGGCCCTCAAACATTAATGTCTTTCTTCAATATAGGACTGAGCCAAATTATGGGTTGAGAGCCAATCTGGGATTCGAACCAGAACCATCCGTGCCATTGTCTAGTATAATACCAACTGAGCTAACGGAATGCTCCAATCAATGGTAGCAGAGGTTTACTGAAGTTGACCCACAAAAATTAAGTAGCAGATAAGCACTGTTTGGGACATGCTAAAGAAATTAATGAAGAGGACGACAAGATTAGCCTCTAGAATCAACTGAAAGGAAAACGGAAAGGCAAAGAAAATTTGGGAAAGATATTGGAAATGGAATGATGGGAAAGGAACGGAAGAAGAATATTGGAGAGGAAGCGACTGGAGCGCACGTTTAAAAAAGGATGCACATGTGCATAGTTTGTGAGATTGGTTGTCCCACAGCTGGCAAAGAATTCACTGCAAAAACATAAAAACAGATATAGGACAGAACAGACTATGTTTGAAGACAAAATGTACCAGATTATAATCTTTTGTGACATGAAAAAAATATGAAACAAAGAAGATAAAATAAAGTTTTCTTAGGCTGGAACTATTTATTTCAATACAAAGAATATACGTTATTTCAGAAAAATTCATTCTGTAAAATATATCGGTATGTTATATAGAAAATCGAAATGGATGGACAAAGGAAATCTCAAGTGTTCCAATATTACAATATCATAGTAAAACGAATCTTTCCGTGCAATCAGAGGGAAAATACAAGAGCGTGCAATATACTTGCGTTCTGTCCTAAAGTGAAATCAAATATGCCATAAGTCTGTAAGAAATAACCAATATGTGCTTTCATATGCGAGTGTTTCTTAGACGATTGGGGAGGGACGTGGCTTTGTACCTACGGGTTTTCCATTTTTTTTCTCTTTTTTTTTCTTTTTTAGATTGGAATGACTGGGACAGAAGGAGTATAAAGAGGAATGCCAAAAGGAAGCAGAAGATCATGAAGTTCGTTAAAGGATCATATTTTGTTAAAGGATTTTATTTATTATTATGAAAGATATTGACTGATTTAGTTTACATTTCCCGAACTTATACTTTTGATATCAAAATGTTACAAAAAGTAGAGATATTTTTTCGAACTTCTACAGTTGTTGTTGTTTTTTTAACCTATGTCAGTAACCTCTTCCATTTTGATATTCCCATCAACCCCTGAAAATTCATCAGCAGTTTGAGATGTGCTTACTTTCCGTACCCTCTCAGCTTGTTGATCCCTCCGTACCCAGGATACCCGTGGTTGTAGCTGATCTGTGTGATACCCGTTTGATAGGCCAACGGATTAACGTAACCACCACCAACCCCGTATCCGTATGACTTGCTACCGTGATACGCCCCGGGAAGAACAGCAACGCCAGCGTTGTACAACCCTTTAGCTCCGTAAGCACCCCCTACTTGCGGATACCCGTAGTGCTTAGAAGATGCTCCTAAATGGCCTCCGCTGTAGTAGCCCTTCTGATATTTGGAAGGATACAATCCCACGTTCTGATACCCTCCGTATTTTGAAGGGTACCCTCCGTATCCCCCGTAGAGTCCGTACCCCCCGAGTAAGGCCTGGTTGTTGTACCCAATTCCGTAAGGGCTGATAGCGCCATAAGCGCCATACCCAGCTCCCAACCCGGCTCCACCGTATGGTCCGTAAATTGGAGCTGCGTGACCCAGATGTCCAGCCAGCCCGCCGTGCTGTAAGGTGGTTGTCTTCACCGTTTTGTGCACTTGGGTGTTGACGATGGCTCCTAGAGGATTCAGGTGAGCCCCCGTGATTGGAGCCCCGACGCTGAGGGTTTTGATGACCCTGGAGCCGTTCGCTGCGACCAGGAGGCAGAGGGTGAGGACGACGGCAACGCTTGAGAATCCCATGTTTCTTTGGTTTCTGAAATGTAGATTATAAATGTACTAAACTTGAGGCTGTTGGGAATTACTGAAAGCAGGCTTGATGATGAGAGGGCAGCGTTAGTAAAACAAGAAGTACACACAGGAGCATGCGCGCAAACAAACTCTCTCTCTCTCTCTCACACACACACACACACACACACACACACACACACACTCACATACACACACACACACACCCACACATAGACACACAAACACACTCACACACACACACACACACATATATATATTATATAATATTGTTTATATATATATATATATATATATAGAGAGAGAGAGACAGAGAGAGAGAAAGAGAGAGAGAGATTGAGTGAGAGAGATTGAGAGAGAGAGAGAGAGAGAGAGAGAGAAAGAGAGAGAGAGAGAGAATACAGACAGACAGACAGAGACAGAGAGAGAGACAGAGAGGGACAAAAAGACGGATAGAGATAGAGAAGTTTCCTGAAAGAAACACTGCCTTTGAAGTCCCCAGGACAGTTGCCATTCCCGCACACATTAGAGGAGTGTTTGGTGCTTTGCCATCGTCCGTCATGTGCGTCTTAAACACAGGGCAGTCATATGTTGGGAAGGGGAAGTATATGAGGTTATTTTCCCAAGGTAAACAGTATTGCTAACGATTCTTGTCTTCGAGACTTTAAAATATAACGACGGACAGCACTGAAAGATAATTGAACAGAAAGTGAATAGAGAGGAAATAGCAAGTCTAAAACAGAAAGTGAAAGACAGTAATTGTGACTCTCCTGAGTTTTAAGTACGTTGGTGGGGGCTCATGTGTGTATATGAGTGTGTGTATGTGTGCGTGTGTGTGTGTGTGTAGGTGTGTGTGTGTGTGTGTGTGTGTGTGTGTGTGTGTGTGTGTGTGAAAGAGAGAGAGAGAGAGAGAGAGAGAGAGACAGAGAGAGAGACAGAGACAGAGACAGAGACAGAGACAGGGGCAGAGACAGACAAACAGACAAACAGACAGGCAGACAGACAGACAGACAGGGGGAAAGAGAGAGATTGGTGTTTTCAGGCTCTCGTCAAATTTTGGGCATGTGGAGTTATTAATAGCAACCTAATGCTTGGTCAGTTGTTATAATTTCAATTTTTTTAAAATTCCACGCTATCTTGAATAAAAGAAATGATATTTGTGATTGAAGGAGATGGAGGTCGTCTGGTGTCCGATATTGTTAAAGAAGTGAGAAAATGGCCACCAAAGTTTGGTGGCTTCCAAAGTTTGAGCGTCCTAGGACACTGCAAATTTACACATTCTGTGCATTTGAGCAGTCTTCCTTGGAAATGTGCTTATAAATGAATAAAGACGTTGAGTTTTAAAAAAAACGGAAATTGCCCAACTGTTAGAAAACTGTTGTTTTCTTCACTTTCATCATTATCTTTGTCGAGAGCCTGATTTTGTACAACGTAAAATCAGAAACAAAAAATAAATAGAATTGCTGAAACATTGGACAAGTCGCCTTACCTTGTAGTTGGAACAAAACTCAATTCACCCTAAATCAAGATTCTTAAAAAAGCGGCTAGGTCTTCAGCCTGCTTATAGTTCCTCTTGTACCTTGTTTCTTGATAGAAGGTACTTTGCTTTTTGCTCGTCCCTGCTTCGGACATTTTTCTTTATATGAAGAAATGCTGACGTCAGAGTGTGACATCATTGATTATCCTTCCATCCGGCGTATTATAAGGCGGCAAAAACTTGAAACAAGGGAGGCAATGGGCCAGTGGTCTCAGTCAGGATGTTCGAGCTTTCAATCACGGCTTTCGCCTTTGGCATTGGCTGTCCAAATGATTTTGAGGAAGAACTGATTAGGGTGACGCACCTACGGTTTACTTCCGCCTACAGGTAGTGACATTCGCTTTTTCGGCTGCGTTACAAGGCTTTCGTGGTTGGCAATTTATAAATAAACGCACGACTGTATCTTTTTTACCCATCCTGTATGAGTCATTCCTTGTTTTGCCGGAAAACATGTACGTAATAAATAAAAAGTAACTTCCTCAACGTATATTCTGGCGTGTGTCCCCGGCCATGTGTGTGTTTGTGGGGGGCGGGGGTTGTGTGTGTGTGTGTATATATTTATGTATGTATTTGTGTGGGTGTGGTTGAGAGAGAGAGAGAGGAGAGAGAGAGAGAGAGAGAGAGAGAGAGAGAGAGAGAGAGAGAGAGAGAGAGAGAGAGAGAGAGAGAGAGAGAGAAATTGGAGGGGGGGGGGTTGGAAGAGAGAGAAATGAGGAGTGAATGTGTGCACGTGTTAATTTTTTTTTCTGTTCAGTCAAGAAATATAATTAGTCCGTGAGATATAATTTCGGCACACTATTTATATAAATAGACTGACACACTTCTGTAGATACCAATGATATTAATTAGCCAGGAAACCAATTACAAAAAAAAAAAAACTCAAAACGATTTGATATACTATTGCTGTAAGATTAAACGTGAAATGTCTATTTCTGTGCAGTTTTAAGTAATATTAACTGGACTGAGAGTTGTTTTAGTGACAAAAAAGAGTAGAAAAACAATTTTTGGCATCCCATTTGTTTTGGGCAAAATCCAAAAATCCGAGCTATTGCAGAGTATTTTTAAGATATCACAGTTACATTTTAACTGATGACCTTTGTTTTTTTACATTGACAAAAATAAATGCCATACTAGAAGATAAGTTTTATAGACAGATCTCTATTTTTCATTTTAAAAAATATTTTTTATGAACCGCACTCTTGGGACAACCCTACCACACTATGCCAAAGGCTCAGGAAGTTGTCTCACTAACAAGGCAATGTCCGGATCGGATGGAACACTTTACTTTTTTTTCTACTCTTGGGTCAACAGACGAAAGTTTGATGTATAGCAGGTACCGAGGAAAATACCACCTTACCTTAAAGGCACATGGCTTTGTTATGTGGTGTATGAGTAGCACTAACAAAGGAGAGAACAGTGCTTTGTGAAAACTGCTGACTTTTGGAAATTCAAGCCAACCAGTTCGGAGTGCTCGTCATTTCTGAAAGTTGAGTTAGTCATGATAATTGGCATCAAGAAAAAAGCATTCATTTCAAACCTCACGGAGACTCAAAATTGCAAGGTTTTTATTCGTTGTTGCCAAAACGAATGATCGAGTGACTGATCGATACCGGGATCCTTTTAACGTACAGGTTTTTGTTGTTTGAACAACGCCCCGCAAACAACCTGGCCCCACCCCCTCCCCCCCTC
>NW_004797527.1:361881-370174 GCF_000002075.1 Aplysia californica
ACACACACACACACATTTACACGCAGACACCACTACACCACTTCCACAACTACACATACATACACCAACACTCACAGTGTCCTCTCTGTCTCTTCTATACACATCAGTAGAACACATCTTTTTTTTTGTTTTTCACGGACACACCTTTGTGCTTTAAAAAGGGTAGAACCTCTAAAGAACGCAATAAGTATAGTCTAGTCCTGGAGAAACAACAATTTGGCAAAAAGGGGATTAATTTTTTAAAATTATTTTTGTTGGTAAATCTTTTACGTTGCTCGCAACTACATAACGTCATAATGAGCCCGCGGAACACATTAAACGTTTTCAGTTGGTAGGATATAGTTTTTATAAAATTTGTCGGGGCGAAGACCAAAGCCTACTCTTATCGAATTTGGACCACCAAGAGATCTTTGACGTGCGCAACTTGCACGTGGGACCTGAGAGATTTTTTCATAAACCGAGATGGCTATGTGTAGATCTTACCTACCATAATCAGGGCCAAGAGTGAAGCCGAACGACAGCAGTAAGAAAGAGCCAAGGAGCAGCAGTAGAAAGGCTGCAGAAAGAGTCAGGAGCCAGAGGAGGGGGCAAAGGGGTGAAGGGGCAGAAAGTGAAGACGGAAGCAGACGACAGAACGTTATTGAGAGCAGGAAATGATGTGAAAGGGGACATTGTTAGAGAAGAAAATAATATTATTCCGTCGCTATCCAAATTCGAACACTTGACCTATTGAATAAGAGGCGAACACCTTAACCTCTAGACTACAGGAACCCACGGAGTTATACATTATAACCACGGTCGCTTTTTCCTCGTACTATTGCACTTCTTTTAGATATTTGGGGACCATTATATCATCAGATGGTAGATGTCACACCGAAATTAAAAGCCGCATTTGCCAAGCAAAAGCAACCTTCCACAAGATGAAACAGATACTAACAAACATCAATCTGTCACTGGAAATGAAGAAAAGAGTAATTAAAAGCTACATCGAGCCAATCCTATTATACGGGTGCGAAGCATGGACAATCAATAAACAGTTGGAAAAAACAATTGTTGCGGCAGAGTTGTGGTTCATGCTACGTATCCCATGGACAGCTAGAAAAACAAATGAAGAAGTCCTGGCTGAATCAAATTATAGAAAACAACTTATCACGAATATAAGAAAACGACAGGCAAATTTTTTCGGACACACAATGCGGAAAGAAGCATTAGAGAACATTGTAACAACAGGAAAGTTTGATGGAAAGAGAGGTAGAGGCAGACAGAGGGAAAAGATACTGGACAAAATGACAACATGGCTAGGAGCAGCAAGAACAACAGACACCATTGCTGCTTCGAAAGACAGATGGAAGTGGAGGTCCATGATCGCCCACGCCAGTCGGCAAGGCACCGGATGATGATGATGATTGCACTTCTGAGAGTATCTTCTCGGTGTTTCTCTTTTAGGCGAGAGAGGCGTGTTCGGAGTTGGACAAAGTCATAGGTTTCCTATTTTCTTTTTCTTATCGCCGTCATAGCAGAGATTATATTCCAGTCTTGTAGATTTTTATGCTTTGTTTCAATTTCACATATTTCAAAAAGGAAACAAAAATATATAAAAGTCAGGTCTAAGACCTTAGATAGACGAGTCTGCATTTCTCAAACGAATCCTGTGTGTGGTTGGCGGGTGCTCTGGTGTGGTCTGCTCTTTCTTTCCTGTCAAACATATATTGTCCTTATTTCTACTCTTATTTTTTGTGTTGTTACTCTCTTGTAACACCTCTAATCTTTTGGAATAATATTATTATTTGACCTTATTGTGTTGCGTGTTTGTAAAACTCTTACTACAACTAAGATGATTACTCGAGGTTGTAAGTTTACTGTATTACTCGGTAAACCAAAGGCTTGTTGTATTTTTCGGTAATCTAGTGCTACCATTGTCATGAAAACTCTGGTAACGCTGCTTTCATATGTAAAACTGAACACTACTTTCTTTATAAAAATCATTATTTATTGAAGCAAATTTGCCAACATAAGCTCTACTTCATGTATTATTATGTCGGTACATTTCCCCTCTGGGTGGTTGGCGGGTGTTATGGTGTGAACAGCTCCTTCTTTCCTATCAATCATCTATCGCCCTTATCTCTCCTTCTTCTTTACCTTGTACGTTACTCTCAAGTAACACCTTTAATCTCACCAATAATTATGTAACCCAACTGTCTTGTTAGCGCCATAAAAGTCTAACTAAAGTTAAACTTAACTAAATTTCCCAACTGTTTTCAAAACACGAGGTACCTTAAGAACGATAATAATTAAATCGGAAGAAAAACGTGTCTATAGCGCTAGAGTAAGATCTTGGCCCACGATCAGAAGGGCATTTAACTCGCTTCACTGGTTTCTCTTAAAGATAGGTTGTTCGATGGAGTTTTCAAAGCAGTCTTTCTCCCCTTTTGTACCAGCCTTACAGGGTTTATTGAAACGTTACATCCGTACTTATAACACCCCATTGAATTGGTCGTTGATGTCTACACACAGACAATGACTTGTCCTTTGTTATAAAATATTGAGCAGGGACCGTTTTCAATAGCGGTCGTGATTAAAAGGAACGACCTGGGATAGTGTGCCATGAATAATTAAATTTTATTTTGGTTTCGGGTCATTAAAAGGTAGTGTCTCCTTTTTATACCACAGCATCGGCAGTCTGAGGCGTGGCTGGGATATTTGTGCTCTTTAAATTCGACAAGTCGACTACTGAGTAAAATCTGTCAACACATATTCTGAGGGATGCTTTACTAAATACTTGGAGAATGGGAAAAAAGAATAATTCCACGTCTCATAGATATTAGAGTTGTTTATAATCTATAGTGTGAACTTTGGACCAGAAAGAGAGCTACTAGCTTGTTAACGAACTGATCATTTTAATAACCAACGAAAAATAGTTAAAATAATTGCACTTTCTTAAACAACAAAATAACGTCTGCAGTACTCAGTTTTCGCATACGTTCAAACTCCTCTTTAAAGACTGCATTCCCTGTTCCGGATAGAAGAGTAAGAATATTTCGAAGACGAAAATCATTTGCGGAAATTTTAATGTATTTGCAAACTCTTTTTTGAACTTTGTTTCATAAGCTTTCGAAATGTTTATGCTGTTCACCATTTATATATGGTAATTAATACTTTTCAAATAAAAAAAACAAGGTTTTGTCGAAGCGAGCGTGAAACGTGTTCTGTCGAATAGGACTTTTCAGGGTTCCAAACCTGATGGCGGTCAAGTTTGTAGACATAATAATTTACGTGTCTTTAGTCTTTATAGAAACTAGGCTCTGTGTCTCACTACCATCCATCAGTAGCTGGCGGGACATCCAGCTGACCCAAGGACAACGTATATCTGGCGCCGACTGGATATCTCAGAAAACTCAAAACGTCCAGCAATGTCTACGTCTTTGCTGGCTGTACAGAGCATGTCGAGGGGTCAGCTACAGACCGGACACAGGACGCTGCATGCTTCACCCAGACTGGACAACAGGGGACAGAGCAGCTAGCTTTGTGAGAGATAGCAAAAGCGCCGTGATAGATATGCACCAAGCTTCACTAGATAAGGTGCGTAACATAGGTTCTAATACTTGTGTGACTTTTCCCAGTTAAGATATTCAAGAAAATATCAAATGATGTATCGTTGCATCGAAATGGAAGATGTCTCTTAATTACCACGCTAGGATTTTCTCACCAAAGTAACATGGTTATTATTTTTTTAAAAATTATAATTGTGACTATCAAAGTGGAGATCCAGTTTTTGTACAGTACTCACAATGAAGAATGAAACCGAACACACGACATGACCATGTAACAAACTTTACAAATATACATCTACACGTTCTGTCCTTTTTATTTTACCCCCTTCCAGAGCCTTATTTTATTCTTTCTGACTCGCCACTCCCCCCCCTCTCTCTCTCTCTCTCTCTCTCTCTCTCTCTCTCTCTCTCTCTCTCTCTCTCTCTCTCTCTCTGTCTCTGTCTCTCTCTGTCTCTCTCTCTCTCTCTTTTGAACTTTTAACCCTTGTACTCCCAAAGATCAAAACCGAGTGGATTCAGGTCCAACAGATAGGTCCAACGGTTGTTTACATTTGTTTAGCTTACTTTTTTTTCAAATATTACAATGCCATGGTGTTGATGTGCTTTTCATTATTCAAAAAGCACTCACAAATGAACAGATACGCTCTTCTCAGCAAAATAAATGCAAATAAGAGTAGCAATGCAGCAATAAAGGTTCGGATAGTTTCAAATAGACTGTCCACTTATTGTTTGTTAGTACTTTTGTTGTGATGTTTTCTGTTTTTCAGTAAACCATGAACTGGAATTTACGACTAGGTGAAAATACAGAAACTTCCGTGCGGGTTAAGGAGGTGATAAACAGACCCTTTTTACTTTTAGATATAGGTGCAACCCGTGAAAGTGAAAAAGTACCTACAAATTGTACACCAATGTACAACTTTGGTGATTGCTCTCTAGCTTTGTTCCCTCTTCCTCTCTTCGTCTTTACTCTGGTTCGCAGGCCGTCAAAAATCTTTTCTTTTTTTAGCATTCTACCCCCTCCTACCCCCTAAAAAAGGAGTGCATGAATATCAGTTACCTCACCACATTGAAGGACAGAGATATTATGTAATAGTTTTTGACTGCTCAATGGTTTCATGTTAGGTTTGGCGCCAGTCAATGATTTAGACTGAAATAAATGAGGAAAATTTAAAACATGATATTATTATCTGATTCATAAAATTCCTTCGCCACATGTTCCTCAGACACATTTTTATGGGTGTGATACAAGGCCATGCACTGATACAGAAATGTGCGCTCCTGTCTCAAAAGTACAAACTTACGTGTGTCTCGGGATAGGTAAGTAATTAGTTACTATTTGCAGAAGTCTCTTATGATGTTTGAGATGTCGTGCTACCGCAGAATAGCCAAAATTAGCTACTCAGCACACACACAAAAGACGAACAATGAGGTGTGTCAGATTCCCCTCACAAGACAAACCCTGCCTAATAAAGTAAAAAGTAGAACAATGCAATATTATAGCAATTTTAAAACGATACGACACCATTGTGAAAGACGTGCTTAAAGGAAGGGTGTGGGACAGGAGAGCCAGGGGGTGTCAAAGAGTAACATAGTAGATGGATAACATAAAAACATAGAGTAGCCTGGATATAGCAGAAAGTGCAACGGCAGCTCGAGAACATGAAGGGTCATTACACTTCAGCCTCTGAGTCAGAGATGACACTCTCGCTCTCAGGTATTCCAGATACTCACACAACTGTAGTAGCGCTGTTTACTGAATCAAGGAGAGCTTGCAGGTTCTTCGCATCCGATTATTGCTCAGGGTAAAGTTCACTACAGTGCAGCTGTTTGGGGGCTGTGAGGAAAGTTGTATCATTGTGAAAAAAACGCATTTCAGACATAATATGTGAAAAAAGGAACTGAATGACTTCTTGAATAATATCATAAACTTATCACACCTGCATGAACCTCATATCATAAACCGGGACACGAAAGATTTCAATGATAACTAGAAGACAACGAAAAATGTGTAAAAGTAGCAACAATCAATATTTATTGGGGTTTTGCAAATTAATTAAAGAGTTGTCCTCTACAAAAAAAAGCACCAGGGTGTTTTTACCATTTGTTCTATCGTTTGTTATCGTATCAAGTAAAGTCAAACTCTTTAAGAGTGTTTTCGAAGGTAAAGTAACCCCTCCAATTTCACTAGCTCTTTCACAGTGTGAAGGCTTGGCGACAAGCGTGACTAACGCCATTGCCACGTCAGATGGTTTCTCAGTCATGCGGTATGAGTGCTTGGATGGCCACGTACAGTCGGGAAGTAATCCTACATCAGAGTGTAACGGTGTGACTGGCTTATGGAGCAGACCTGACGTGACTTGCACGTTTGTGGATTGTAAAGAGCCACCGGACGTACACGGAGCAAAGGTATGTGGGAATGTGCTTTGCCTGTGTACTATGGGAAAGGAGGAAACACATATAAGCAATTTATTAAGATACAAAGACACATAGGGAAATGAATAATATTTTAACTGACTTCTGAATATCGCAGCCGATGAAGAAAAGAAGACAAGACGAACCTAAAGATGGAAAGAACATAGAACATTAGAGGCTTATAATCAATACCTAAAAAGCTATGAGCTGACGGAGAAACGTCTACACCATCAGCTCTTTTTGTGTATTTATTTTCCCAGACATTTTGGTGCCTATAATACAACCACAGAAGCCATTATCATACGATTTGTGAATCAATGCAGCAAAATTTAAAGTGTATCGTCATAATGTCCCTTGTAGGTCCGACGTTTTGTCCTTGAGAAAGGCACTTTACACGAATGTCCAACTTGGCTCAGTCCTTTTTTATGTGTACGTTAAACACGGAGGTTCCGCCTCTGAAATAACATAATAGTGTTGATAGCGTCACCATTTTCATGCCCCTTGTAGCACTGTGCAGGTCATGCATATTTAACGTACATATCCAAAAGGACAGTAGCAAATAGAACCATTCCTGTAAAGTGTCTTTCCCGAGGACACATCGTTGGCCTGAGCTGAGCCTCGTAAGCTCGGACCAGCAATCTCACCATTACCAGTGCTGTAGCCTAAGCACCAGACTATCCACACCCAAAGAAAAAAAGAAAGAAAGAAAAAAAGAAGAAAGAAATATCAATTTACCAAACTGAAGGAAAACAGTGCCCACCACTTGCGAGTTGAATACTGTCATGTGCTGACCCCGGTTTCTAAATTGTTTTGAGTTTTTGTAACTACTGTCAACGTTAATCTTTCCTTTGAATCCCACATTGATAATGTCTATGACCGTGGATTTTTAATATCATTTCGTACTTACTCCCATTTTTGCGACTGAAATTCAGTGAATTCAAAGTGATTTTTATGAACACCAGAAAATGGAGTTAGTACAAGATAGCACTATGTTTATTTACAAATAAGACCTATGTTTGCACTCCAGAAACATGGGCCTGCGGGAAAAATTAAGTTCTTCGCTCTACGAACAAGGTACTGATTCAGAGCTATGCAAACTTTTCAAATTGTTCAGATCTGGCCCTCACTAAAAAATATTTTTTTTGTGTGCTGATGTTACGTATTCCATTTCAGAGTGTTCGAAATTGGGGCTCCAAATTTACTCCATGGATGTGGAAAGCAGATATTCTTTTCTCTCTCAGGCTGTATTCACCTCGACCTTCTACAGTTCGGTGGCTATGTACCGCTGTTACGATGGCACCGTATCATCTTCTACCTCCAAGAGTGTTACATGTCAGGACACAGGACAGTGGTCAGCACCTCCGGACGCCTGCCAGACTGTGTTGTGCGGCCAACCCTTGCCGGTGTTGAATGGAGCCGTCCGCCTTCTTGACAGACCCATAGAGAACGCCCCTCCTCGTGTTTCAATGTCCACTTTCAGCACAATGGCGGGTGGTCGTGCCCAGCATGTCTGTCTAACAGGTTTGTAGACAGTGAATCAACTCCACAGCTTGCTCTAGAGCAATATATGATATATGTTGCTCATATGTATCCCCTTTGATTAAAGAAATACCTATTTGTCTTGAATAGAAGTTGAGATATGTACTTGTCATCGGAGGAGGTTGGGGGGAGGGTGGTTGTCAGTGATAAAATTAACAAGAAAATGACCTTCAAAGTTTGGTGACTTGCAAAGCTTGAGTGTATTTGAAAACATTAAATTTACTTTATATAATATGCCTTTGTTCAAAGTTTTCATTAAAATCCACACATGTATGTTTTTAAATGAGCATAAAATGTGTTGAGAAAAAAAATTGATTAAAATTACTCAACAAGTGAAATAGTAACTGTTGTTTCGATTTCATTATATGAATGAGTGTCTGATTTCACAATGCTATCCATACATAAATGCTTTTTTTTTTTTTTTTCTTGAGTTTAGTTTAAACATTATCCTCGTAGGATTCAAGGCACCAGCAGCAGATTTCACATCGCTTTGTCAGGAAAATGGACAGTGGACCATGCCACAGGGGACAGAGTTCAGCTGCACCAAGATCTCCTGTGGCGCCCCTCCCACAATCCAGAACGCCTCTTTGATGCCACCTCCAGCCACCAACGACAGCCATGCTTTTTACCTGTGTGATCAAGTAAATCTTCGTTGTGAACAAGAGTAGATGTTCAGAAAGCAGAGTGCTTATTGGCCCACAGGGGCATATACAATTTCCCCTACAGCATGTATTATTTGCCCACAAAATTACGAGTTATCTCCCCTGTGTTTGGTCTCCTCCCCTCCCCCC
>NW_004797527.1:370274-371032 GCF_000002075.1 Aplysia californica
TTTTCCAATCTAATGCTAAAAATAAACAGATGAACAATAGAGTATCTAAGAAGTTACACATCTTCTTCTTGTTATCCAACACAGTATAAATAGAGTAAACAAGGAAATAACTCAATTATACCGTAATATATTATTGTTTGGCGAAAGAAGCAAGCCCACATCCGGAAAACCAAAATTCTAAATGAAATACTGTTCACAGACGATCAAAGTCTACTGCATAAACAATAACACTGAACTGCAGGAACACGCACACTGACAAACAATCAAATCTGTAAAAATGTGTGCGAGATGGAATGCCTCAGGAAAACATTGACAAGAAGGGATAAAGTGAGAAAAAAAAGAGAACAATTTGGGACAACACCGTGTATGAAATACAGTGAAAAAGCAACGACTTATATGGCCCACATGGGCCAATAAGCCCCAACTTATTTGCCCATGTGGGCCAATTAGAGCAACCTTTAAAAAGTCGCTAGCTCAACAGCTACGATACTAGAAACAACGTTGCGAAGGGAATAAAACCAGAACATTTGTATTTCTAAGGATTGTATCTAATCTTGTTGTAGAGCACTGGGCACGACAATTCTCCTCTTGCCCTGGAGTGCAAGGATGACGGATCATGGAGTGGGAACATTTCATGTTCTCCGGTCACCTGTGGCGATCCACCCGGGGTACAGCACGCAAACTCCACCTACAGCGCAACCATCATAGGATCCATTGTGAGTGCTCTTTGACATATAATATAATAATATATTTATACA
>NW_004797527.1:376153-377466 GCF_000002075.1 Aplysia californica
CTAAATAAATTTTGCATCACCTGACACATTAGTAATCCATTAACGTTAAGAGACACCTGAGATATGGTCACTGAAATTTGACCTTAAAAAATCAGGCTTGGCAAAATTGTGCGAAAGCAAGGAAACTTAAAAGTGTTGGCGCATATTTTGAGGTGCATCACCAAGGGGGGGGGGGTGGACATGCATTGAAAATCAAATGATTAAAGAATACTATTGTCTCTGCAATGAACAGCATCTTTATAATATGATATTTTTAAACATTGGAAAACAGGCTAATTACAAATATCAAGCAAAAACTGAACTTAACAATACATGTGCTCATTAGTAAGATATCGTCTTTGTTTTGGAACTGTTGGATTCAAGTAGAGAACGAAACCTTTTTGTGCGCATGGACTGTGTTAGTTAAGATTTTGGACATAACCATTTGTCAGTGGGGAACAGAGGCCATGAAACTGCCATGGCCTTGGGTGGTCTGGGCTGGAATTAACAAAACCGCCCTCGCAAAAATCACCGGATGGCTTGGTTTAGTGGACTACATCGCGCATGTGCTGGAACATCATGTTTTACTCTTATTTTCGTCATGGTGTCATTTAGTAGACATCTCCGTGCACAGCAAAGCACTTTCTCGCAGGACCAATGCCACTAGACACTTTTTGGAAACCAAATCAAGTCTAGGTTCGATTGGTCACCGGTAAATAGCCCTGATATGAATCCTATAGGTATGTGAAGTTCCATGAAACAGCAGCTGAAGAAAAGCTACTTTGCTCCCTATTCAGACCCTTTGCTTGCAACTGTCTGAGACAACTGTGATGAAATGACAGATAATTATGTACAAATTTGATAGGGTCGATGCTTAAAGGGTTTGTGCACTACACAAAACCAATTTCTCCTAAGCTAAATAACAATGAGCACATTTGATGTTAAGTCCAAGTTTTGCTTTGTTTTGCACTTTGTTTAAATGTATGTAACAAAATATCATAACAAATATTGTTTATTGCAGATACAAAATTCTCCATTCATTGGATATGCAACGTATGTTCATTCTGTCAGTATTGAGGCTCCTCAATACACGCCCGAAGACGATTTTACGTTTCTTTGATTTTGCACAATTTTGCCAAGCCTAGATTTTAAAGGTCAATATTGAGTGATCATATCTCAGGCGTCTCTTAACGTAGATGAATTATTAATGGGTCATATAATGCAGCATTTATTAAGCTATAAATTGGTGTGCTACATGAGTGGATAATACAAGGCTTAAACACGATGATTGGGTGATTACATTATCAAGTTTCTTTTGGACGCCATTGTATATA
>NW_004797527.1:378370-381705 GCF_000002075.1 Aplysia californica
CACACACACACACACACACACACACACACACACACGCATATTATATTATATATCTGTCTCATCGAAATGTCAAGGAAAGCACAATTACATGTTTGATACATTACTATGACCTTAGTTCATTGTTTCTTCCGGTAGGTGGTTGGCTGGCGCTAGGTGTGGTTGGTTCCTTCTTTCCTGTCAAAGACCCGTCATGCTGTCTATTCTTTTTCTGTGTACGTTACTCTCTAGAAAGATCTAAATTTTTCGGGATTACATTACCTGTTTGTGTTGCGAGTCCGACCAAAAAGCTTTCTCCATATCTTTAAAGTTTATTATTTATCTCTTTAATATCTTCAGAAAATGTTTGGCGAATGGCTCGTGGTCCGAGGAAGAAATGATTTGCGAAAATACCCGTTGTCCAAAACCTAGCTGGCTTAAGAATGTGGTTAAGTCCAATGACTATGACAGAAATATTGGAACACAGGTTGTTGTCACATGTTTACCAGGTTATCATAACTTTCGAGATGGACAGAAGACGTTTCCAATGAGGTGTTCGAAAAAATTGCATTGGGAAAAAAGAAGTAACGACAAATGCGTACCTGTAGAATGTGGAGTTCCACTTGACATTGCTAACGGATCAAGATTGTACAACGACACAGTATTCAACAGTGTGGTAACTTATGCTTGTGATGAGCAGTACATATTACAGGGAAATGGCGTCATCACGTGCAACGAATCTGGAGAGTGGCAAGGTGTCGAGATGTTGAGATGTGAGTCTTTAACGTGCCTAAGACCACCTGAAGTTCCTAATGCGACATTTCTTCGTTCGGGAAATGAGTCGGGGTGGTATTATGCAGAGTACATATGTTCAAATAAAAGTAATGTGCGTATTATAATGAAGTGTCAGGCCGAACAAGGATGGTCTAAAGAGAACAATTTAACATGTAATGAGGGATGCACAAGCGACCCTCCGTCTGTCGCTAACGCTGTTCTTTCGACCACTTCTCAAAATAATGGTAATTTGATTACGTACACCTGTCAATCTGGATACCTGTCAACAACGAATATGACTCGCACTTGCTTGCCAAATGGAATGTGGTCAAGTGAACCGATTATTTGTAAGCAGGCGCCATGTGAAAATCCACCGGAAATCGGGAACGCAAGTGTCAGTGAGTTTACAAAGAATACGAGCCAGTGGGTCAAAGACAAGGACGCGGACGTAGTTGCTGTATACGAATGCTTTAAGGGCTACCAGGCGCCATTGACCTCAAGCGCTTTCTATACTGCTTCTTGCTCCCTGGAACATGGCTGGGCTCCATATGTAAACAGTTGTTTACCAATAGACTGCGGGGCACCCCCTGAAGTACAGAATGCCAAAAGTGTGGTAAGTTGATTCAAACTACATATTATACCTACATTGGAATAGTAGATTACTACCTTCATAAACAAGTGTAAGTTGCCAGTTCCAATAGTTTTGTCTCTGAGATATTTTTCACAGTCTACGTGTTTGGGCGCAAAAGTGTATGGTGTGTGTGTGTGTGTGTGTGTGTGTGTGTGTGTGTGTGTGTGTGTGTGCGTGTGTGTGTGTTTGTACGTGCGCGCGCACGTGTATGTGTGTGATTGCAAGTGTGTGTGTGTGTGTGTGTGTGCGTGTTCATGTGTGTTTTTGTCTTATCTAGATTTGGGTTTGTATTAGCAATTACTTGTAACTACTGCCATATAATATAGTTCAATCACTTCATTTGGTATTTTTTAAAAAGCATCTTGATGTATGTTTCCTCGGTGAAAATAATTTTCAGTTAAATGTACATTATACGTTGTATATTGAAATATTGGCTGACAATTCAACTGGTACAACATTGATTGCATGTCATGTCTTACTTTTTGTTATTCAAATGTAAGATGCTGTCGCTGAATGTGTTAAAAGTTTTGCAAAAACTCTAAGCTTTTGTTGTCTAGTATTCGAATAAGGTTTGATCATGCCTGACTTGAGATGCACCTGGGAAATAATTTTTTCGCTCTTCCAAATGGCACATTTTTAAAATAGCCTTCTATAAAACCTAAGAATGCAAATGGAACTTGATTTTGTAAGAACACCTATTACGAAAAGGTTGCTAACTAGAATGTTTTTATGTTATGAAATAATAGGTTTCAATACCATCTGCGATTTCAGGACAGCTTTCACTTTCTGGTCCCCTTTAGCTCACCAAACAATGATTAATTTGGTAGCACTACGTTTCTAATAGAAGAAGAAATCAATCTTTCCTATTCCTCAGACTTTAGGCACCACGTACAACTCCAGGGTGCTATATACTTGTTTTCCGCCTTACTTCGCTGCTGGACAAGCCAACACAACTTATTGTAACGCGAATGGTCAGTGGGAACCAACCCAGTTTTCCTGCCAGCCCTGTGACCAAAACATGACCATCGACAACGGCAAGTTGGTCACTTCTGATTTAAGTTCCCCACTCGCATCTACAGCTTCTTACGTGTGTGATGAAGGGTTCATTTCTAGATTTCCAGCGGCGGTCTTCACATGTGAAAGCAGATTTGGTGTCAGTTTGCCCAAATGGAATATCACAGATGAAATACTTTGCGCTCAGACAAGATGGTTGTCCGTAGAGGTAAGGTCATTAGGTGATATTGCTGACCATTTTCCATTTTTGCAGTTTAGTTGTGGGGGTGGTGGTGGTGGTGGTGTATCAGCTGTCATCATCATCATCATCATCATCATCATCATCATCATCATCATCATCATCATCATCATCTTCATCATCATCTCATCAGCATCATCATCATCATCATCATCATCATCATCATCATCATCATCATCATCATCATCATCATCATCATTATCATTATCATCATCATCATTTCTCCACGCTCATGGGGAAGCCTATAAGAGCGAAATATCGAATATTATACTATCTAAAGTTAATATTTTAAAACATAATTTCTAAAGGTTTCATTTGAAAAATAATCTTGTAAAAATTTACAGGTCTTTTTGTTCTTTTTTTTGTTTTTGATACTTACTTGTGATTTTAATTATGATACTAATGATGATGGTGAGAGAAGCCGTTCCTATATTCTGCTTTACAACGTACACAAGAGCGTGTCGTGTTGAAGAAGCCACAGAATAGAAATAGTGAGTATCTCTAGACGACAGCTTTTAATGCACACTATGTATCATAAAAATTACTAAGTAATGTTTAGCCATTTATTTGCTTTTCAGTTGTGATGATGGTTATGATGATGATGATAATGATGATTATGATTAGGATGATGATGATGATTAGGATGATGATGATGATGATGATGATGATGATGATGATGTTGAGGAGGAGGAGGAGGAGGAG
>NW_004797527.1:382435-384842 GCF_000002075.1 Aplysia californica
GGAGGAGGAGGAGGAGGGGGAGGAGGAGGATTAGGAGAAGAAGAAGAGGAGGGAAAAAAGAGAAGGAGGAGGGGAGGAATGGAAGAAGAAAAAAGAAGAGGAGGAGGAAGAGGTAACGAAAGAGGATAAAATTAGAGGGGAGGAAGAGAAGGAAGAGGAGGAGGGGAATACATCTGAGATAAACGGTATAACGTTTCTTAACTCAGACTTGTTCTTTTTGAAAGTTCACTATAATATACTGACGGACAAAAGAAAGTGTGCACCCTACGTTCTGTGCATTATTTCCGTTCTTTACGTAGTAATGCCGTATTGCCAATGGATTTTGAAAGGCTTGCCATTTTTTCCAATAAGAGCAGACAAAAAAAACTGTTTAAAAAAAGATAAAAAAACACACCTTTAATAAGAAATTAATAACACCGATTCGAATGTCCAAAATCGCAGAATTAGTAACGGGTGTAACTCCCACCAGCATTGATGACTACAGTACATCTCCGCCTCACAAGTCTTTGGATAAATTGCTGGGTAAAATTATTCCAAGCGACCATTAATTATGGTTACAGTTGTGGGATTGTCGTTGGGGTTTGTCAAAGGCTGCGAATTTCCTTGTCCATCGTGTCCCAGAAGTGCTCAATCACGTTTAGATCTTGGGATAATATTGGAAACGGTGTTATAACACATACTCTTTTTTGTTGTAAGAATCTCTGGGTAACAAAGGCACAGTGTTCTGGTGCAATGTCCTGCTGGCACACGAGATTGTTCCTGTGGCGAGCCAGAAATTGCAGAAAGTGTGGATAGAGAAAGTCATTGATGTATCTCTTGGCAGCCACATAACCATCGATAATGACTAGATCGAATTTATCAGTACTGGTTATGGATTCCCATCCCATAATGCTACGTTTGTCAGCAACAGCTCTGACACACTGAGGTAAATAACGTTCATGACGTCTCCGGTAGACTTTCTGCCTTCCATCGTGGTGATCCAAAAGAAATCGGGACTCGTCAGAAAATATCACTCTATTCCACTGGAGGTTTGGCCATCGCTGATGCAGACGTGCCCAGTTGAGTCTGACATGACGGTGTCTTTGGAGGAGACGGGTGCGTTGAGCTGGGTGTCGGGGAATGATTCCGTGGGCTTTCAAGCGTCAACGAACGGTGAAGCGGCTGATTGGTCTATGCCCAGGCCAATCTCTGACAGTTTTAGAAGCTGTTTGAAACCGATCCCGCCAGTGTGGAACTCTGATCCGATTGTGTTCAACAGCAGTAGTGACACGAGGACGACCAGACCTTTCAGTGTCACTAACCGAACCACTTGCTTGGAACCGTATCCTTAGCTTTTTGATAGTATCTCTCTTCACATTGAAAGCTCTAGCGACCGCAGAACCCGTTGTATTAGCTCTCAGCATGCCAATAGCTTCATGACGTTGCGCATCGCTAAGACAAGGCATCGTATAAAACAAAATTGAAAAGAACATACCCTAAACGTTTGATGGCCTTTTCGCTGACACTCGTTGACGTTGAATAAAAGTAAAGGCATTGTAAACTTTCAAGAAAAAACGAGAAAACATGTTTTTGGCCAAACGTGTTGTTAACACTTTTATACCAACAAAATAAACAAATGTTGTTCTGACCGACTTTCTAAAGTGACTCAAGGTCAGCAAGTTAATCGCCAGGTCAACATTCGCGAGATTACTCCTACAGCTCCGATTTGAAAACTGCCCACTTTAATTTGCTCGCCAGTATATGGTGCCAGATTACCATTAAATGAGAACTTAAAATATTGTAAAGGACGGAATTATTTGCAACCTTGTTTGATCTACATCTTAAACGTAATCATTTTACAGTTAAATTGATAGAGGAAAAAAATGAACAATCTTTTTGTGATACGTCTTTCTCTTTCACACTTACGCTTTGTGGACTTTTACCATCCAAAATAAGAAGTTCTCAAATTTCTCAAATCTCAGGAGGGACAATCTAACTTCAGAGTTTTTCCTGAACTGGCAGAAACGGAAATCTACGTATGTGTTCTTGCAGTCATTGAGGATCCTATACAAAGGTATTACAGAAAGCGACGGTTTGTTTAAGACTAGAAATTCGAGCATCACAAGGAAAGTGAACCATAATCATATAACCCCTACAACGTTATTAGATGAATAGTTTGCTTTGCTTGTGACGTTCGTCTCCTATCTAACTCAAACCCATAATTTAGAAGCTTTGAACTCTCTAAGCAAGCCAATTCGAGAATTCACAGTTGAAAATGCCAGGAGGGCTCTCTGCACTACAGTGTTGCTTATGATTAATTTAACTGCTTGTGCACCACAGAGTTGTATGCATGCACGAGCACACACACACACACACACACACACACACACACACACACACACTCTCTCTCTCTCTCTCTCTCTCTCTC
>NW_004797527.1:386390-388323 GCF_000002075.1 Aplysia californica
TTCTTCTTCTTCTTCTTCTTCTTCTTCATCATCTTCTTCTTCTTCTTCTTCTTCTTCTTCTTCTTCTTCTTCTTTTTGAACATTTCAAATGAGAGCTAGATCTGGGTTGTGTCGGAGATGTTTTAATGCTTTTTTTTCTCCTATTTATTGTTTCAGGTGCGATTGAACTCTATGTTCTTCCCCCAAGTCGATTTGGACCCAGATTTTCCATTTGACAGTGTGCAAATCGCTTCTATGGCAGAAGAACTTAAAAAAGTAACAGCATTGATTAGTTATCAGTAAGGATCAAGAGAGAAATCGAACTAGAGGGACGCCGAAGCGAACTATTTACTTTCAATGATATGTCTATAATTTTTTATCACTTGTGAATTGCTTTTTACTGTGTAAATTGTTTGGGGGTTTTTTCATTACAATTCTGTCCGACATCTCAGGTGAGCGGGCGTTAAACGTATTCTACATATTATAATCTATAATGTGCAGGATACATGCATTTCAAGTAACAGTAGATGAATCGGTCCTGGATCAGTGGATGCTTCGTCGGTGGATAAGATTAATCAGCTCCTTCTTATACCACAGAATTGCCCTCCTCTGTTATATGTGTGGGATCAAATAACTGGTATTTTGAATGACGATTTGTTTAGTTTCAAAGAATGAACTCGGTAGTTTCTAGCACGAATTGCACAGGATAAAGACACAAAGCCAGATAAATTCTAAAATTGATAACTAAGTAGAACTTCAGTAAGTGAGCTAAAGATCCTCTGCACCACGGGAAAGTTGCATTGTGTAAGTGAAGGGAAAGAAAGAGAGTAAAACGGCCATTTTCAGCATGTGAGAGAAGTGAGTAATATAAAGCAATAAAATACCATAACTGCAGACTGAGTGGTCTTCTTGAGTCGACCTGCTTATGGACGCTCTTGGACTGATCCAGTGGCTTGATGGCGCTGCCTCAAGCGGACAATGACAAAGTGTGACACTGCAATCTTTCTGGCTAGTTTTCGGGCTCCAACTCCATCTTGCAGCCATGCCATAGCTCTGGCACGATCAAAGTCTCTCAGCTTTTGTCTTGGTGACATGTTGATACGATACTGGATTTTGAGCCAACGGCGGCTTATATTGCCACCAAAGTGAGCATAGTTTGAGACCGTACGTCCGTTTATGACGTGCACCATAAATTTTAACTGAGGAATATCCGTTGTGTCGTACACAAGTCGATAAAAAACAGAAAATGTGGCTAAAATTCCCCGAGGATTTCCGTGCAGCACGTGGTTTTGCCCCTTTGGAAGCTTTGCAGTACGCATTGGTAACCGATTAACACTCTCAGAACAAAAACTTTTGAAACATTCCTTGCTGTCTTTTTTGGATTTTTAAATAATCAGGACCGTCTGTCACGGTGGTCTTTAACTTATGTTGAAGTCTGTATAATTAGCTATTGCTTCACTTTACAGAGTTGACATGCTGTCCTAGAAAACGCTATGTGTAAAAATGCATGTAGTGTTAGTTTAGTTTTCGTTTAGTGAGAGTTTTACGGCGCTCGCAACTGCAAAAGGTCATATGAGCTGTCGAAACACAAGTTGGCTGTATTCACAACGGTTCACAGCACCGTTTTGTTTTGGTGAATGATCAGATTATAAGGTTCAATTTAACGGCAAAATTTTCAATTTTAATATGTAGTGTGTAGAAATCATGGTCTGCTAGTCCTAGCAAGCCCCGCTCCCGTCGCCGTAGCCACGCAAAGTAGGGTCCAGCAGTTCAGAAAGTTGATAAATAACCGGTCCCAGGATCTTATGTGAAATTATCTTAGGCGGAGACCTCTGTTTATGTATAAACAGACACATGTACATAAGATGTGCCTATGTGTATGCGTGCGCGCACGCGTGTGTGAGTGTGTGTGTGTGTGTGTGTGTGTGTGTGTGTGTGTGTGTGTGTGTGTGTG
>NW_004797527.1:389620-394417 GCF_000002075.1 Aplysia californica
TATATATATACAAGAAAATTCTCACATACATACATTATGTATGTTTATATGTGTATTGAAATATATTATGACATGCATATTTTATATCGCGTTCAACCCTGATTAAAAACACAGACTCTATATCTGCATATTATAGGTGTTTCTTCAGTCCATCACAACTGTTTAGATCATTTAGAAAGTGGGATGCTTCGACTTTGCCTTTCAGAGGTAATCCGATTTCAGAGGAATACTACATCCTGCAGACAAACGAGTTCGAGATACTTGAATTTTTAAAAATAAAGCCTCCCCACCCTGGAAACGAACTCATGTCCCCTGCGTACGATGGTGAAGCGCCTAAACCTCTGCACAGCTAGACTACACTATGCATAGGCTCTGAACGCTTTCAGTTTACAAAAACAACAGATTAACAGTAAATAGTGTTCTGGGGTAAAATCTAGATGCACACGTTTAATCTAAAACAGACATTACCTGTGCTCTTTAATGCATTAAAAGAGGTCTGCTTAATCCATAAAGAATAATTAATTTCATGAACCATTACGAGTAAAAATGCAAAGTTGTATTCATGAGTTGCGATAAATTCTCGAATATTATTCCGTTTTCTTTATTAGAGCTCGAAGCCATTCTCACTTCAAAAGTTAAGCCTATGCTCTACCTGTATAATCTAAGTAGCTGTACATGTAATTTCATCTCCCTGTTTTTCACCGGCACTATTATTCGTTTCTGTTTATTTCTTCAAAAGTGATTTCTGATTTCATTTATATAATAGAAATGTATGTGCCTGTAAACAATTGACATTCTTTTGATTATATCGCTTATACCAGTGGAAAAGTAAACAATGATCAAAAGTTCGTAACGACACTAGGTTTAGTTTTAACGAACACAGTGTTGATGGAAATCGTTTAAGCACATTGGCAATTCAAGGCTTGATGGACTCTTGTTTAGAGCAAGCCTGAATCTTCTTCATGTCTCAAGATTATACTGTGTGTACGAATATAACCAGAGAACACAGTGCCCATTAAACGTTTTGGCAAAAGCGTGTTGTTTTTCAGTTAGGAATGACATTACGAGGGTGGATGAGAAAGTAATGGAATTTGTCATTTGACGGTTAGGATATTAACGTAGGTCAGAAGAGCAATGCAATAACTAAATCTACTATTAAAACAACCGTTGTAGTTTCTTTTGACCTCAATGTTTATTGTTTTATGACGTCACAAATCATGGTTTGCGCTCTGGAAAAGGGGGGGGGGGGCATTATGAAGTTCATATTGACAACATTCGCTTTGACAATTTAATGCACTGTAAACTTACGAATTGCCGAATACTGATTCATGAAAATTAATTGCACAAAGTCTGTGGAGAAAAGTGTTCTTGTTTCTATAACACATTTTGTCCTTGTACAAGAGAATTTAGTGGAAGGAGAAACACAGTTTTTGATGTGGCTACCCAAATTCCTCTGAGAACAAGAAAACAGTAGAAGCTATCTAGCACAGTATCACACAATAGTCAATATCCCCATTATATATATATATATATATATATATATATATATATATATATATATATATATATATATATATATATATATATATACATAAATATGTATATTTAACTTGGTAACATGTCAGGACATTCTTTTGGGTTGACACACAATATCACTGGTGGATAACTGCATGACAAAAAAAAAGAGTGTGTGTCGTTGGATACCCCATTTGCAATGTGAAGAGCAAAAAAGAGAGAGGACAAGAATGTGAGCTAAAAAGTAGTTGTTCTACGTGTTTAAACCTCGTGGGCACAATCGACTTACAGATTTTGCCGAGATCTATAAATTAAACATGGATCCTCTTTCTTGGAAGGCCACCAAAACTAATCATTCTCACGTGGAGTGGAGAGGCGAGAAATGGGACAGGCTTAGGCTTTTGTGTCTAGGATTTCACAACAGGAATAGGCTTTCTATTACCTTTTTCTGTCGAATGGTCCGCTTGTGGTGGATATCATGTCATACCAGGCCTATACTACTATGACTTTTTATTATTAAATGTTTGTGAAAAAGATGCTGCCTCTGTTAAGAACTGGCGTTTATGAGCAGAGACCAAAGCTCGGGACCTCACGCACAATACTCCTCCTCGCCAATGCAATTCTTCACGAAGCAAGAACCAAAATGGTATGCATGTAAGAGCAAGGGATCCAAGTTTTGCTTTGCCTCATCCATATTACAATCCTTGCCAAGCTACCTGCGATCCTTGCGTATTTCCTATTCTAAAAGACGACCCTTCTGAACGAAAGTCTTAACGCAATTAGGACCTAGCAAAGGCTGTCAATTCAGACCTGCCAGGATCATTCGAAGATCGTCGGTATTGTAACCCACGTGGCATTCTATGGTCGGGCGTCTTAATTTTTGAAGAACTCTGCCAATATTGATAACAAAATACGCATAGTAATACTCATATTATCTTCCTAAACTTTACCTGGCGTGCTCCCCCGGCCTTCATGGTGTGACTCCTATAACTTATTTAAGAGAGTGGATTGTAAAAAGTAATGGACGTTCTGTAATATCACAAAACCGTTTAATGTCATGAACCTAAAATTTTCATAGTCCCTCGATAAATTCTCCAAGACGTTGGATGCGGAATTCCAGCCTCTTCAACGATTTCTGGAAGGCTCAGGCTGTTGTTAATAGTTAGTTCAGAGATATGCTTAACAAGGATTAAACTTAAGAATTATTTTTGACAATAAAATACCTTTATATCACCAAGTCAAAACTCTGATAATGTAAGACTACATTTTTAAAGATCCGAAGAATTGTAGAAAGGACACTTTTTAATGCCAGACACAATAAAATCTTAAAACACTGATATCATCATTTCATAGAGACTATTGGAACTCGCTCATTATAAAATACAAGGGCAGTGCTACTGACTGAAGTGTTCTTATGCCAGGGGGGGGGGGGGGGTATTAACATGCACAGCATATTTGTAAATGAGCTGATTAATTAATGTCATGCTCATACTGTGCCGGAACAATTGGGGAACTGCTGCTCTCGTTATCCTTACTATCATCATCTTTCCTTTACTTCTTTTGTTTGTTTGTCATTTCCTAGTGAACTGTTATTTCCGGGGTGCCTTAATAGTCGAAGCAGACTTAGTCCTGTTGAGGCTAGAGAGGTGAGCAGAGTAAGCCTGAATCCCCGTTAGGACTTCTCTGTTGACATCCACCCCTTGGCGCTCATAATATGATCGTATGCAGTTGCGAGCGCCGCAAAACCTTACTAAACTAAACAAATACTCCACAAACAAGCTGCAAGAGTTGTCCACAAAAAGCCTGCAAGATAGCCATATTGCTTTTTACAGCTAGGCCTACATCGGACCCCGTTAAAGCCCGCATCACATCATCATCACTCCCCCCCCCCCTCTCTCTCTCTCTCTCTCTCTCTCTCTCTCTCTCTCTCTCTCTCTCTCTCTCTCTCTCTCTCTCTCTCTCTCTCTCTCTCCCTCTCTCTCTCTCTTTCTATGTTTTTCTGTTTAATGCTTTCTCTGAACTTTCTCCCTCTCTTTCTCTCTCTCTCTCTCTCTCTCTCTCTCTCTCTCTCTCTCTCTCTCTCTCTCTATCTCTCTATCTCTCTCTCTCTCTCTTTCTCTCTCTCTCTTTTAAGTTTCTTTTCTTAAAGAATATAAAACATTTTTTCAGTGTTGAGTAAAAACCCAGCGTGACTTGGTGCTACATAAATACTTATTGCCTGAATCTCATGAATAGAGATCAAAACTGTTAATCTTTACTATAATATTTACTAGTATTTATAAAAGAAAACTTGTACTCTAAGCATGATGGGATTTTAATGGATTGAATTAAATGAACTGCATGGATTGCTTTTGTATTAAAAAAAAAAAATTAACAATTGGCATTCAAAGATCCTCTCATTGGAGATTAAATAAAAATGGTATAATAGCAGGTTTTGGCCGTTTTGATTTGGAAAACAAACAAAACAATTCAATAAAAATTGTAAAGCTTTCAAACTAAATGCTGTCGAAGAATTTTATTAAGAAAATGGATTGAAGTTATCACAAATAATGAAGCTAGAATGGAAGATACCAGCCATATAAAGTAAAAGATGTGGATATTTTGGACATATTTTGAGAATGTTAGTAGATACAAGATTGCTTTATCAGACATAGATTTGGAGACAAAATGGGAAAAGTAGAAGAGGTAGACCAGCTGGTAGTTATAGGAGCACGGTACCAATAAACATCTCGAAACGTTCAGAACCATCCAGAGTTGTAGACTTGCTATGTTACTCTTTGATATTCTGAAAGTGCCCATGAGTAATGCCTTGTTTCGTTTTGTTTGTTTGTTTCTTTGTGTGTGCGGGGGGGGGTGTTTTGTTTTTTAATATCACAACAAGTATTAAATTGCAAAAAGTCAGAAACATTATGAAAAAGTGAGCGTGCAGTATTACGCGTTTACACATTAGGCGCAAAATTAGATCAATACAACATTTATATACGAAATAATACAAAATGGTATAGTAATGGCAACTTGTATGTAATGTTTACTTGAGGTGATGGGTGCTACGTTAGTTCAGTTGGTATCATGCCAAGGCTGTGATGGGGAGGGCCCTGGCTTGAACGATTGCGTTCTTGAACTTTGTCAGTACGTAGTTGGAATCTGTAGGTTCTCCAGCCTCTTGGTTCAATCCAGTCAGAACGAATAAATCGAAAGTCCAGCTTCCTAAATAACCTTACAGAGTTAAAACTGGCGTTCAAGATTAATGCTACTACTACTACTACTTATGATAATAATAAT
>NW_004797527.1:394738-396579 GCF_000002075.1 Aplysia californica
CACTTTAAGCACCTTTACTTGTATTACATTCCCATATCCCGATACCATGCAAAGGTGCAATGCCATCCGTAAGTTAGCAATCATTGCTGTTCATATTCTTCCATCCAACCACAGAAAGTATGATCAACTTTTAAATGACAACATGAGCCGGAAACACCAGACACGAAGATAAAGAAAGATCAATTAACATGGAAAGCATGCAAAATTCCAATATCTACATTCCCCCACTTCGGTGAATTATGTATCACTGCTTGCACTAGAAAAATCAACTCCATCATTTTGGACAACCAAAACCCCTTGATCCCTTATATAAGAATATCAATCAGAAGTAATTGACCCAGATTTCTGAAAATTAATAAAGAAGTGTACAGAAGACCATTTTTACCCTAATTTTGAATCATTATACTCTCCCAGATTTGTTCACCTTTTTATCAAAACACAGTTTTGCATAATCTAAAGATATGATATGAAATATGGGGAGGGAAGAGAGAGAGAGAGAGAGAGAGAGAGAGAGAGAGAGAGTGGGGGAGGGAGAGAGAAAGATAGTAAATTGGTAAAATGGACAGAGAAGTAGATAAATAGTGGGAAAGATAGATAGATAATGTCAAACCTCAACATAACGATCTTTTTAAAATAAAAGTCTTCCACCCATTCTTTATGTCGGTCCAAAGGAAAGGGCAACACCCTCCTCTCCCTACCCCCCCCCCAGTGACGTTGCTATATGCAGCATGCTGATGACCCAGATCTTCCTCTCCCTCCTCTGCCCCCCCCCACCACAATAAAAAAGACGAGGCATCATATCTCTCTGTATCTGCCACTTTCAAAATTTGGGCTTTCCAAGAGAGATCTACTAATAAGTATCATTATACCCTCAACTATATTTTGCTGATACATTAAAAAAAGACAAGAACTTGGCTAAACAAAGAGTGTCATGGATAATAATTATAATGGTATAACAAGACATATTATTTTATCATTGCAATGTTTATCGAGATATAACACCAATCCTGAAAAGATACAATAATGTGTTGATGTTTTCTAAGTGCGACTTCTCGGGAAGAAAAAAACATACTCGGGAAAGGGAGACAAACGGTACATATTTTCATATTATTATTCTATATATTTATTTTCGTTATCTCCCGCAGTTGATCGAGTCGAGGCCTTCTCGAGAGTGCGATTGAGACTATCACAGAGATCCACCAACGCTTTGACCTGAAAGAGTGTGATTATTTCAATATGATTAATTATTATCTCTGTAAATCGACGTCACAAATAAAAAAGAATTTGAAACGCAACTTCTTTTCCGAGAAGATAATATTGACTTATAGGATGAAAAGTTCAACTACCAGTTTAAAATAAACCCTCAAAGCATCGAATTGAATTGACCGCTTGAACCTGACACCGATTAAAACAATCATTACAATTAAAATGGAAAGTAAAGCATAGATACTAGTAAGGAAATCAGGCATTCTAGGTATTTCCTGCTACTGGAAGAAACTGATAATTACACCCGTACATATTAGTATATCAGCGTGAAACAAGAGCGAATTGGTGTGAAAAGGAAATTATGTTATTTTCAAACGTTGAAATAAAATTTGATAAGAATAATGATACACATTATATGCCCTCCACTTTGAGAAATTCATGAGGCCGCTTGCAAAACTGAACGAGGCTACAGGAGAATGGCATTAGTGATATTGTTTTGCTAATTAGCTATAAATGACACAGAGAAAAACAACAGCGACGACAATGGAGATGATGACAATGGTATATATACAGGGTGTTTTTATGATGATGATGATGATGATGATGATGATGATGATGATGATGATGATGATGAT
>NW_004797527.1:399707-421066 GCF_000002075.1 Aplysia californica
GTGTGTGTGTGTGTGTGTGTGTGTGTGTGTGTGTGTGTGTGTGTGTGTGTGTGTGTGTGTGTACATAAAAATCAAAGCATTAGCAACTGTTATCTGTTTTGTACATGGCCTAATAGAAGTTGAAGTCGTGATCTGTACAATCAGCGAACTTAAAGTATTTCAGTACGACGAAGGGGTTTTGATTTGAATAGTCATTAAGATATTTATTTTTGGGTATACCAGTGTCAAAGTACATAAATGACTAACACTTTAAGCACCTTTACTTGTATTACATTCCCATATCCCGATACCATGCAATTGGTCTCAAATATTTGATTAGAAACACAAACTGCAAAAACCGAAATTTACAATCAAGGAGAGTACAAAGAGATGAAAAGCACTGATAGCCACATCGGCTTAGGAAGTGAAACTGTTTTCTATCATTCTTGAAATATATTTTCTATGATGTAAAACCTTCGTTGTGTAAGAGCTTTCAAAACTTCTATGCAAAAACCACACCATCACAGTACGAACCACGGAGTGTGTGCATGTGTGTGGGCGGGGGGGGGTTGACCAAACCCTTGCTTTAAAATTCCAGGAATACCTGTTCACAATTTCCATAATTTTCTGTAATCGATCTAAAAAAATTAGCAATGTTAAATATAGACAGACATGCAATTTATTAATTTAAAAAATAGTATTGTTGAAGTAAGAGGAAAAAGTAACATATCAGTATTCAGTGAGCTGAATTAATACCTCAATCCTCCCCCCCCTCCTCCAATCCCCTCCTCTTTTTTATCACCTATCCCCATATCTCTTTGTAAATGGTAACTAAGCACTTATTTTACCTCTGCTCTCAGCTTCCACGTCTTTCGGTTTCCGGTACATTTTCTGGAATGGATACGAGTACAGTCAAGCAAATGCATTCAATTGTTGTGGTTTTTGGCTATAAGCTCAGAAAATCTTCAATAGTTTAAATAAGCATCGAGGGTCACAAAAGTTTTCCTGTTTATCGTAGATCATTTTTTTATATTAGACATACAATCAAGTTTTGTTATGGGTTCTGGTTGGTTTGCTGTACTTTTTAAAACTGGTTTTGGGCTTTCCTCTTTCCTTTTGTCCTCTGTGTTCTTGTTCATTATATTATTATGTATACTTATGTATATTTCAATTTATGGAATAGTTAATCCTTTAGGTTTGAGATTGTTTTTAAATTATTTTACTGCCCAATTACCATAGTTCTTTCAAGCGAGTAGACTGAATAATCAATTTTAGTAACATAATTTCATATATTTTTAGTACTATAAGTACACTGAATTAAAAAGTCAGTTTAGGAAAAGTCTCAGTAATTTCATTCACTATCAACATGTCCCCAATTCCAAAACATTACTTTGAGATTGAGCAAATAGTCATACCCATTTGTTCCTTATGCTTGGCAGTGTGTACAGGAGCGGGTTGAGGGCTGAGTTGATGGGCAGTATGAGGACAGCCGTCCACACGTAGGCGCCCTGCATGTTGTCCACACCCTTCAGTATCTGCAGCAGGCCTTAGAACATAGTAAAGGTTTTAATTCATAGAAGCTGCAAATTGCTCAGCGGAGATTAAAAAGCCAGAGATACGTTATGGAACTTTAAAAAACAAATAATACGATTATAAAAGTGTAGCTTTAGTCAGGGGCATTTCCACATATGGACAACCGATTTTTTAAAAGCTAGAGTCAGTTGAGCAACTAAAAGACTCGAGGTCTGAATAGGCTACAGAGGAATTTATTTCGAAAAGCTCAGAAATATGAGTGTGCAGTCTCATTTGGAGCTCATTTTTTTCACATCCAAGCAATTCTCAAAGAAAATCAAAGCAATCTCACTGACCTATCATCTGACAATGTCGTTGTTACACCAAACAGAGCAGAACTTTTTGTGTGTGTGTATTTCCCCTTCCAACTAAATGGATTGGACTAAAATGTATGTCCAAACTATCTAATTCATGAAAGGCCGCACAGCAGAACGTGTCAAACAAAATGGTGTCAAATTGTACGCACTTTCATACACTTTGTACAAACATAGCCAAAGTTCTTTAACATTTATTGCATCCTTCTTGCCCGAGGAAATGTGTTTGTGCGCACTTGGAGAAAGGACCAAGTTGCAGCAAAGCTATTTTTCATCAATGGAGTGAAAAGACCAAATAATCGTACTTGGTCAAATAAATACATTGTAGTACCATCAGAAAACACACGTTTAACCATTTTTTACATTTCTTGAAAGGAGTTTATAATATTTTAGGTCTTGATATTGGCATTAGTTAGTTTTGCAACATGTTGTACTTCTCTAGAGGTTAAAATTGTGCCCAAACTTTGTTTTAACACCTTGTGTTACAAACAAGTGAGATCTTTAAAACTGATCAAGATACTCTTTAAAAAATAAATAAAAATCAGTGTATTCAGCATTAAATTTGCTACAAGAGTGTTCCCTTATCTTAATTTTCAGACTCATAGACAACTGGGCTCTTTCTCCAGACACACACACACACACACACACACACACACACACACACACACACACACACATTTATACTTCTGTCCGGACCTGATATTTCAGTAGAATTCTATATTTCTTGTAAAACGATGTAATAAAATTAATAATTCAATAGGTACTTTTTATCTATCTACTCTTTCAGATTTTGAACTTTTTTTCGAGTTTACGGATTACATGGATAATTAAAATGGAACATTATCGTGAATTTTATCAGGTGTATTCAAAGTCTTACCCATAAGTGCAATAGGACAAAAGCACGTGAAGTTGCTAATTACGATCAGGGAGAGTTGTCTTGTCACCGCAATCTCACGACGCCGACTTTTTCTCGCCGATTTTCCGACGAATGTACTTTTGGATTTCGCTGACATAGCCCTGCATGAAGAAGAATTATAATATGTTTGTTGTTCTCTCTCTCTCTCTCTCTCTCTCTCTCTCTCTCTCTCTCTCTCTCTCTCTCTCTCTCTCTCTCTCTCTCTCTCTCTCTCTCTCTTTCTTTCTCTCTCCCTCTCTCTCTCCCTCTCCCTCTGTCTCTGTCTATCTCTCTATCTATCTATCTCTCTTTGTGTGCCTGTCTGTCTGTCTGTCTGTCTGTCTGTCTGTCTGTCTGTCTGTCTGTCTGTCTGTCTGTCTGTCTGTATGTCTGTATGTCTGTCTGTCTGTCTATCTATCTGTCTGTCTCTTTCTCTCTTCTATCTCTCTTTGTCTGTCTGTCTGTATGCCTTTATGTCTGTATGTCTGTATGTCTGTCTGTCTGTCTGTCTGTCTATCTGTTTGTCTCTCTCTCTCTCTCTCTCTCTCTCTCTCTCTCTCTCTCGTTCCCTCTCTCTCTCTCTCCCCCCTCTCTCTCTCTCTTCTCTTCTCTTACACTTTCTCTCCCCGTGGTATTTCTCGTCACGCTGTTACAATCTCTGGATCTACTAAGGTATTCACTTTCTTGGCCAATGTATCTCAGACCTGCGAGCGTCCCATGCCGAGAATGACATAAACAAGTGTAGACTTAAAACTATGCCTAATCTCAAATGCGATTTAAAAAAATTTTGATAAAAATGAAAAGTCAACTTTTTTAAAACATTGACGATTTTTAATGAAACTCTGAAGATGAAAAAGTAAATATCCGTGGTGGAAATTTGTGAAAGCAAATCTCGTCCATACTGAAACACGCGACTGCTTCAAATTAATAATACCTTTAAAGAGAATTAGTTCAACAAATTGTGAATAAAAAAACATAAGCGATATTTAACTGCCAAATTCCCCCTCCAGGGGTCCTCATTTCTTACCCCGCTGTCTGCATAGATCTATATAATTTTTTTCTTCCAAAAGAGGTTTTACTATACAGTGGTTGTCTTTTCACAAATCACAAAATATAAAACAAAATTCTCAATTCCGTATTTTCGAAATCCTAGGTTGGTTTGTGGTTTGTGAGGACTGTAATTTACTATCATTCCTAATTGTTGTTTCCTTTTATATTTCTAGCTCCTTCTTTCTGTAAACAAATCGTTTCAAATTAACTAAAATAAACCAACAATCATAAAACACACCTGTAAATAGCCCACTGTCCACCAGCTAGCAGCACAAACATGACAAAGTTGATGCCCATGTATACCACTGTGGAGAAGATCCGGCCGGGGTGTTGACCGTTGTCTAGAGGAACAGCGAGACAGAGGCTGCTGGCTGAGAACAGAACCCAATCCTCGTGGCCCGGGAAGAAAGGTACCGCGGCGATAAGAAAGCTGATGCACTGAAGGAGTAAGAACGTTTATATTAGATAAAGAAACAGACAGCGAAATGTATAAGAGAATAAATAGACTGATGAAAATCTATTTAATAAAATTGTCTATGAAACGGAGAGATACATATTTTGCTATATTATGGACGCACAAGATTCTAGAGTGGACCGACAACGAACGAAGTTGCCTCAATGTGTTCTTTGTGAGACTCTGCATATAAGACTGTGGATCATCACTTTATTCCACTATACAGCTCTGAATGACATCAGAGCTCCACTTCTACCTCCGATACCTAACATTGACAACACAATCTATGGAACATTACAACAATTGAGCAAACGTGCACTTGTCACAACGTGGCATTGGACAGACGGGCAAGGGCCCAGCTGTTGCTGGATTGATAACAAAAGTAACAACAAAAATAACAATGCTGGATCAATAACAACAACAACAGCAGCAACAACAGCAACAACAACTACAACAGATACTGAACTAAATTTAGATTTTCGAAAACATTGTATTGACATATTAGAGAGGCAGGCATAGAGAAAGATAGAAACATAGGTAGTTTAGAGACAAAGAAATCCGCAGACGGATTGATATTTTGACGGATGCATTCAAACAGATGATTTTGTATGAGTACATGAGTGAGATCATCAGTTGCTAATTCACGGTGAACGTCATTACATATTGTCCAGTACTTTTATTCACTGTTTTGGTGCACTTGAAAACTATATTATGGGATGTCATCTGACAGATATTATTCTTATATATATATATATATATATATATATATATATATATATAATATATATATATATATAAATATATATATATATATTATGTGTGTGTGTGTGTGTGTGTGTGTGTGTGTGTGTGTGTGTGTGTGTGTGTGTGTGTGTGTTCAGCGGCATAACATATTAACAAAGGCATCGTAGCCCAGAAGCAGATGCGTTAACAATAACAGCAGCAATGACAACAAAATCAACAACAACAACAACAACAACAACAACATCAGTGACACAAGGAACAATAACGTACCCAACCTCCAAGGCTTGACAAGTATGCGGCAAGAGTTGAAATCCGATATTCACCAAACGGGTATTTGATAACTAAGAACCGCTCCAGAGTGATTAGAACCACAAAAACCGTTGAGGCCTCTCTGTGGAAGATATTAATCACTACGCTGATCGTTTACGGATGAAGAGAGGAAGATTTTGTCCAATATTTAGAGAATAATTATTCCACCCCTCTCCCTCTTTTTTTTCCTCTTTGTCGTCGTCCTCCTCTTCCCTGTCCTCTTCGGAGACTTTCTCCTCATCCCCCTCCTGCTACTTCTCCCATTTTTTTCTACTCCTTCTGGTGCTATTGCTGCTAATCATCATCATCATCATCATCATCATCATCATCATCATCATCATCATCATCATCATCATCATCATCATTGTCGTCGTCGTCGTTGTTGTTGTTGTTGTTGTTTAAAGCTCGAAGATAGAAAAAGTTGTTAAAATGGTGGACACCGTCATGATTTCGTTTGATTCAATAGTGCTCTTTGTCAATAAACCACTGGAAAGTGATCACGAGGCAAATGAAAAAGTAAATCTACCCCACAGTTTTTTTCAGGGTTGCAGTGATCATATGTAAAGCAGCGTGGTGGAATCAGGCTCTCGTCAAAATAATCAAAGCGAAGAAACTGGCATTTTTTCGCAGGTGTGTGAATTTTTATCAATTTTTGTTTTTTGGATTTTTTTCCGATTAGAGAACTCATTTCTGTGGAGAATTTTCTGAAAAACGTTGATTAAAGGCACAAAAAATGAACATTTTCAGTTAAAACAGACTCTTAAGCTAAGGAAATAACTAATCTTTGGCGGTCCTTTTCTCACAAATTTTCCCCCTGAAAACATGTGACCCCCACCTCCTTCAATTGCAAATGTTTCGACTTGCATTCAAGATAAATGGATACTTTTTTCATCCAAATAAAGACGGGTGAACAAGTTTTAAGATGATACCAATAACTCTACATGCCCAAAAATTTACGAGAGCCTGATTCCACCACGCTGCCTCACAATATTATCATCTTGTTATAAATCCAAAGGTTCTCGCTTTCGAGCTTTGACGCATTTTAGCATCGACATAAAAGCTACTAAGACTTTACTTTGCCCTGTGACAATTTTGACGCACTATGTCGTCGTACTTCTGTAACTTCTATCTCATTGAATTCGGCTATCACTATCTTATTTACATAAGTAACAAAAGTATAGTACCGACCCAGAAAGTATTGAGAGGAATCCTGCAAACTTGCACGTGTCGCTTTCCCTCCATTTGTTTTCGTTCCAAGCAAAGTCTCCACGGTATGAAATGTCGGCCCAGGCGATGATCATGAGGTACACACCCATCTGCACGTCCGCCACACCTGAAGGACGAATAACAGTAGAACTATTGGAGAGATGCGTACACACAGCCAAACAGACAGACATACAGTCAGCCAAATAACAAAAGACGGGCGGAGAGAATGATAGAAAGAACGAGGAGAGAGAGAGAGAGAGAGAGAGAGAGACAGAGAGAGAGAGAGACAGACAGACAGACAGACAGACAGAGAGACAGACAGACAGACAGACAGAGAAGGGGGGGGGGAAGAGAGCTGGAGGGAGAGAAAAAGGAAAGAGAAAGATAGAAGAACAGAACTGTCTTCATAAAATCTACAAATATCCCCATGGGGAAATAAAGTAACGGCTACGGCACAATTTCATTTTCAAGCCCTTTTTGGCAGTGTCTACTGTTCGTTCATACTCAGGTTAGTGACGAATTTCCCATAAGGCTTTGCCAAGACATCTCGTTCCCAAATAAAGCGGTAGATTAGAGTGACGATGTTCCCGACAAGGGCAGTCACTCCTACAAACCACAGCAGCAGACGCATGACTGGATCCGATATCAAGTCTGAATAAAGAGGAAATTAAAAATATGTGGCATTTTATAGAAATTAACAGTATTGCAAAACAGGTTACTACGAATAGATTACAATGTCCTTTTTAATGAAATGATATTTTCAGCAAAATGTCTATCCTAAGCAAAATGACTCCGCAATAGGGAGAGACTCCCAGAAAGAAAAACAACAAAGATCACATAAAACGATCTCGATTTGACATTTTAGCTTACATCTGAATAACAACGTTCATATTATGCTGTTTTACCAAAATAGCTGGAAGCTATAGTCTTGCCGTCACCACATCCTTGGAACAATAATAATATAACGTTAACAAAATAAAAATAAAAACATAAAGAATAATAAGTTCCTCTCTATGGATTCTTTGGATTTACAAGGCTTCCATAAATACCGAAATACATTAATACTCAACTTCTTTTAAAAAATCCCAACCCTACAAACTTACACAACCGTCACACCATTGATGGTTGCCTCTGTCTTTAAACCCAGATTATCGTGCGCTGCTCAAGGAACACCCCATGGACCATCCACCCAAACACCATATCACCGAAACACACTTGCAATTATTGTTTATTGTAAGCCTAAGCTCACTAACTACTCAACCACTGGAGCCCTTGCTAGAATGGGTTTTCGTTTGTGTTTCGTGCAAGTTTGGAACCATACTAAAGAACAGAAGCTAACATAATTTGTCAAAATGAAATTGAGAAGCAATGGCTCAATTCTGAAATGCAGGGTGTCTAAAAAAGAGTACACACTTAAAGGGTCATCTTTACACTAATTTCAAAAAATTTTTCGAACATGCAACTATGGGAACGTCAAATTGTAAATATGAAGAAAATAAATCAACGTGTTCAAGAAATACCAAGTTTTAAAGATTTCAACCAAAATTGGGTGAAACGAAAAATTATATTTCTTATATAAGCGTTCAGCTACAAGGGCGTGATCAACCCGTTCTGGTTTCAGGACAAGGACTGCAAAGCTGCAACAGTCACCTCAGACAGATATATCTAAAAATTCCGAAAATGTTTTGAAAACGTGTGGGGAGAACGTGGTACAGGCCTGGTTCCTCTAGGATGGGGTCACGACCTATCCATCAAGAGTGGTCCTGATATGGTGGCAAGAAAGGTTTGGGGAATGCCATACCATATAAGCTGAAAGTCTACAAAAATGAATGGTTACCACATTCCCCCAAATTGAGCCCCTTCAGTTATTACCTTGGAAATGGGGGTGGGGGTGGGTGGGTGAAGGACAGAATCTAGGGAAACAACCTACAAACAACTGAATAGTTTAAACTCAATGTTGAACAGCACGTCCAAAGAATCGACATGGAAACATACCAAAGGATTATTCAAAATTTCCAGTGGCGTATTGGAGCTTGTATGGAAAGATGTTCTACAGCGGGAGATTTATACAGCGAACACCTTCCAAGAGTTTTTTTTAAGTAATATCAGTTTGTATTAGTTTGTTCTTCAATGCACAAAGAGTGACTGTTTGAAATAGAACAATATGGTTTATTTGAAAGAAGTCGCAAAGTTTTGCGTTTCAGTCAATTTGGTTTGAAATGTTTATTGTTATGGTTAAAGTGTTTTATTCTTCTGAAAAGAGGTGCAAATGTCTGAGCCACAAAATTATATATACATGTATATATAATATAAAATAAGGATATATAATAATAACAACAACCACAACAACAACAATAATAATAATAATAATAATAGTAATAATAATAATAATAATAATAATAATAATAATAATAATAATAATAATAATAATAATAATAATAATAATAATAAAAAATTAATAATAATAATAATAATGATATTAGTAATATTAGTAATAATAATAAAGATAGATAGATATAGATAGATAGATAGATAGATAGATAGATAGATAGATAGATAGATAGATAGATAGATAGATAGATAGATAGATAGATAGATAGATAGATAGATAGATAGATAGTATTTGTATACCCCAAAATCTCGCTCATCGTCAAGTTCTATGCGCTTCATAATCAATATTGTTACCCCAGCAGATCTGATAGGATTGTGAAACAATCCCAGATTCTTGGGAAGCTTGCAGTATGTATATCATTATGTTTGTATACCAGCATAAATATATTGTAAAATAAATTGGTTTATCAAAGAACAAGAACCTAGTATAGAGACCATTGAGACACAGCAAAAGTAACATTATTGTAAAAACAACATTGTTTTTGTACGACAGCGATTTGGAACAGAAAAAACAGGCCGAGACGTGTCGAAAAAAAGAGGAGAATCTGAGGAGGCAGGAGAAGGGGAGAAGGAGGACAGGATAGCAGGAACGGAGAAAAAAAGGGGAAGACACAACTAAGACAACAAGTTCAATACATAAGTTAGAGACGACAAAGGCATCTGGGTATGAAAGCAAAACATTTCACCTGTGCAAGAAGAAATTGCATCCATTGGGGCTGAACACTTTTGAACAGGAACATCACCTCCCAAGACCTACGTTCACAAACAAAATGAATATAAAGCAGATAACATACTTATGGGAACTTTAAAACCTGCAAGACGCAAAAGTTGTTACGACAGTATAGCCTTCTATAGGACATGATGTTCATATTATATTCTTTGAAAGAAGCACACGTGGTACTTCGTCAGAGCCCCGGACTATGAGGAAATGCCTCAGAAATATTATGGCAATAATTCAGATCTGGCACCGTTAAACCCTCTTAAGTTATGTAGGCATTGTCAATCTTGTTAATTTCAGCCCCTCAGAAACCAAAAGATAAATGTTTAAATGTCATTGCGACCCTCGAGGCCTGAGAATGTGCAAGTTAACTGACAGTCGAGGGTTTGTATGAAGTATGAAAGGAGCATCCATTTATGTCTTGGTGACTTACAAAAGAGTAGTCAAATTTAAAGTGGTGCTTTCATTTCAAATGACACTCTAATGACCTTCTACCCCCCTTCTACCCCCCAATCTCCCCACCACTGCGCACGTTTTTATTCAAAATACACATTTGTACGTTTAGTGCGAGACACAGAGGATGCACTAAAAGACCTCAGTATAATTTCGCTATAGAAGTAAATATAAAACAACGTGCTTAATTAAGTAAGCAGATGACTCCGCTATTATCAGATCAATAAACCTCGATGAAAAAGAAATTTTGAAAAAATACGAATGTTTGTTTTTTTATTTGCAATTCAAATTTTCTATAAGTGAACCTCTCAAAAAACATAGGAAATGATTGGTTTTTTATATTTTAGAAGAGAAAAACCAACAATCCCACCACTCGTAATTCAATAAGAAACAATTGAAACCACAGATCCATACAAATACGAGTCGTATCTTGGTCTTACAATCGACAACAAATTTACGTTTCAAAAACACGTGAACAATATCGTTAAAAGGGTAAACCAGAGGCATTACTTTCTGAGAAAACTCAAGTCCTTCAATCTGAGCCCATGCATCCTTCAGATATTCTACACCGCCACAATAAAAACTTTGATAAATGTTGTTATTTCTTGATATGGTAGCAACTTGGGAAGACAGCACATCATAGAAATAACAAGTTGATCAAAAAGACATAAGAACAATAATGTAGAGACCTAAATAACTTTGAATGTCTACGCAAGACAAACGTTCTTTTAAAAAGGCGGAAATAATGCTTAGTGACCATAGCGACCCACTGACATGGGAATTTCAATTATCGGCCCGCAGTAAACGATATATTTCATTTTTTAAGCAGAAACAGACAGAAATTCATTCGTACCAACTGCAGTGAGGTTACTGAACACACAGTGCTACAAATGAAACAGAAAAGAGAGAGAGAGAGAGAGAGAGAGAGAGAGAGAGAGAGAGAGAGAGAGAGAGAGAGAGAGAGAGAGGGGGGGGGGAGAATGTTTTACGTAGCAGGTTGTTTCAGCTTGTAAATCCTGTATTTACTAATGTCCTGTCTTGTTCAGTGTATGCGTAAGTGCACCTAACCTTTGTAACATTCCACTGCCATTGTAAACGACCAAGACAAATCTCTCCCTGTGAGATAAATAAGGATTGCCATTGTCTTTGTCTATTGATTGCCATAGTCATTGTTACTAAGTATGTGCCCAAGGTATCGTTTGGCTCCGAACAATGCACATCGAAAACAGAGTCGTATGAGTATTGTGCCAAAAGAGTATAGTTCTCGAACTAAACGGCAATGACACAAATTGTCAAAATTTATTTCTTATTATTTTTAATGTAACTATTGTTTTGTCAAGGAAAATGTAAATGATTCTGCTTCTATGGTAAGTTGATTTAAAATGTGTAACGACGAGGAGGAATCAAGCGCTCGTCCATTCATTTTGGGGCCATATATTATAATAACTGATTATTATCTTAAAGGATGTTCGTTTATCTTGATTTTGATACAAGATCCACCCTTCTATCTTGAATAGAAGTCGAGTTATATGAGATCGCAGGAGGTGAGGGTCGTCTGGTGTCGGAATTAAAATTAGTGAGATCACGGCTGTCAAATGTTGGTGACGTCAAAATGTTGAGTGTTCTTAGAAACTGCAAGTTGACATATTGGGGGGCTTTCATCAACTTTAAAAAGAAATTTGTTTCAGTGAGTGTTTAACAGATTTAAAAAATTCACTAGGAACTGTGTTTTGAAAATGGTATTAAAGGTGCAAAGCCAAAATAAAACATGCATTGAAAATAACTCAACGCTCGGAAAAATGCCTGTTTCTTCGATTTCCTTATTCTGAGGAGCATCTGCTTTCCACACGACAATACACAGTGTTGTACACTAGTTTAGTTGACTTAACTTCAAATTAAAATTGGTGGAACATGAGAACGAAAGGCTTCGAGAGAAACAGGGGCTAAGAGTGATGGGATCTTAAACAAAATGGAAAGATGGATTGATGGATGGATGGATGGATGGATGGATGGATGGATGGATGGATGGATGGATGGATGGATGGATAGATAGATAGATAGATAGATAGATAGATAGATAGATAGATAGATAGATAGATAGATAAATAGATAGATAGGTAGATAGACAGATAGATAGATAGATAGATAGATAAATAGATAGAGAGAAATAGATAGATAGATAGATAGATAGATAGATAGATAGATAGATAGATAGATATGGAGGGAAGTTGTACTGTCTGTTTTTATTGATCTTACCGAAGAACAACAGATGGCAGCCACGTCAGTTTTGATGGATTTCATTCCAGAAAAGCCATCAAATAAATTTGCCTCAAACTCAAGTAGTTTCACGCCTCTGAGGTCCAATATCTGAAATTTTAACATATCATAATGTCTAAGCTTCCTTCTCATCATCATCATCATCATCATCATCATCATCATCATCATCATCATCATCATCATAACATCATCATTGTAGACAGCAAACAACCCCCACCCCCCAAAAAAAAAACAAAATAAAACTGTAGAGACTAGAAATTCAAAAAGTTAATAACGCGTTAAACGTTACACCACTTAGGGCTTCGTTGGGAATATTTTGAAAAATATTTATTAATGACTAGACTAGATCTACACTATGGAAACTAATAATCACCATCATCATCATCATCATCATCATCATCATCATCATCATCATCATCATCATCATCATCATCATAAGATAGGATAAGATAAGATAAGATAAAATAAGATAGGATAAGATAAGATAAGATAAGATAAGATAAGATAAGATAAGATAAGATAAGATAAGATAAGATAAGATAAGATAAGATAAGATAAGATAATACTTTATTATCCCAGAGGGAAATTTTTCTTGGCTGTACAGGACCGTAAAAACACATGCAGGTATACATTTTAAAAATTAAATTATATATTACTCTCATTAAAATTCATTATGAAAAGAGAAGTAAAGCTGACAAAATGTACATTCAAATCAAATGCATAATTCAACCACATGCAGGAACTTAAATACAAGACCTTTGGAGTTATATTATATAGATACATATTGTAAGAGCAACACACATCTATGCTCATTCTGACAAAAGCCTTTTGCTAGATGGTAAAAAACTTCTTTTATATCTTTCTTTCTTTGTTTTTGGAGGTACATATCTGCCGCTGCGTGATCTTACGTTTTGTGTGGAAATGGGGTGTGATGGGTTGTTTATAATGCTTTTTATCTTTTTTATACGTGTGGTGTTATACATTTCATCCATTCTATTAAAATCATATTCAGATATCTTGCTGGCTTTCTTAATGGTTCTGTCAAATTTGTCTTTATCTTTCACCTTACATTTCCTACCCCAGCAGCAAATACAAAATAATAGCACACTTTCAATAATGAAATGGTAAAAAGGGACGTAATCTTATTGTCCACCCGGAAACTTCTTAATTTCCTTAAAAGGAACATTATTTGATTTACTTTTTTATGCACAAGAGCTGCTTGGGGATGCCAGTCAAGTTTGTTATCGATTGTTACTCCAAGATACTTGTAACAGCTTACCACCTCCTCATTTTTAATAAATAGTGGTTGCAATTGGTCTTTTTTTACTCTAAAGTATATTATTAATTTCTTATTCTGTTTTACATTTAGTTAAAGGAAGTGGTTATCATACCAATTTGTAAATAGATTTACAGCGTCCCTGTATTCATTCTCATTTGTTGTTTTAAGGCCTTGTAGAGTGGAATCATCTGCAAATTTTAATAGTTTGATATTTTTGTTATCAAAAGTACAGTCGTTGGTGTAGTGCGTAAACAAGACAGTGGAGATTACATAGCCTTGGGGCGCACTCGTGTTCGTGAATATTAGGTCGGATTTTACACCATTTAATTTTACATATTGAGGTCGATTGGTTAAGAACTCAAGAATCCCAGCTATAATGTTCTTGTTTATGTTCATGTTAATTAATTTTGAAACCATTATGTAAGGTTGGATTGTGTTGAATGTGGAAGAAAAATCAGCAAAAAGTATCCTGCAATAATTCTCGATGTGTCTATGTGTTTGTAGATGTTATCTAAGAACACGAGAATGGCATCCTCCACACCCCTCTTGGCACGATAGGCAAATTGCATGTTATCCTGTATGTCTTCTGTTGATTTCCTAAGTTCTTTCAAAACCAGTTTTTCTAAACATTTCATGAGAACTGATGTTAAAGCCACAGGTCTTAGGTCATTCAAATTTTGTATGGATTGTCTCTTTGGGACAGGAATTATTTCAGAGTATTTCCATGAGAGTGGTATTATTAGTTCTTTCAAAGACATATTATTGAAAGTATCAGTATAAATGGGAGATAACTGAGTAGAACACATTTTAATCATTTTACTTTTTACTCCATAGGGTCCACTCGCTTTGTGGGCTTTCAGACGATTAAACATGATCTTGACCTCATTAACATTAACCACAAAAATGTTCTTGCTCTTGTCATAGTCGTCGTCTGTGTTGTTGTTGTCGTCTGTGCGGTCATTTTGAATCGTCTCTTTGACAGTTGTCAGCTGGTCTTAAAAGTCGCGGTTGTCAAAACGAGTGTAAAAAGAATTCAGTTTTTTTACATACTGACTTGGGTTCGTGTCATGTATCATCCTCATCCTCATCATCATCATCATCATCATCATCATCATCATCATCATCATCATCATCATCACCATCATCACCATCATCATCATCATCATCTTCATCATCATCATCATCATCATCCTCATCGTTGCTATTGTGAAATGAGTCAAATCTGTGTGTCATATCAATGAGATGTCTATAAGTCCGTCGTGAAATAATGTGTCTATTCATTCAACAATTACAACATAATTTACTTCAGAGGTCTAATATGGGGTCTTGTGTTTGACTAACATTTATGTAGATCGAACCATCTGCATCCTTTTCCCAAAAGTCTTTGTCTAAGTCTTTAAGATAAGTGAATCTTCACAGGTATGTGTCTTTAAAAGTATACAACTATTGCGGTTAAAAAAGGAACAATTCTTGTGAATTTAAGTCAGAAATACGAAATGCTAAATGAAAATTGTGATAGTAGGGAGTTGGAGTGACTTTGAGGAAGATACAAAACCGAATAATCAAATATCAAAAGCACTAACTGCCTTTTTTTACACATTTATGAACGAAGAAGGAAGTCAGTATTAAATTTCGAAAATAACGTTACCTTTTTGCGTTTTTTTTCTTTGTTAGCTATCAAGTTTTGGATTCGATTTTTCGTTTATTTGTCTTTGTTTTATTTTCGTGACTTGTGTATGGTTCCACATTTAAAGAGTTAAATGCCTGAAAAGAGGAAACATAAAGTATTTTTCTACCGAATCCAAAGACACGGTTATGTGCATGCATCTATCAGTAGCGAAAGAAATGGGAGACAAAAGTACTTTTTTTCAAACCAGTGTGATTTCTAGATTTCAAATGATCTCACCTCAAGTGCATTTGGAAAACTCGTCCGTTGGAGCTTGGATATGCCTGTATGCCTCAGGTCCAGAAATTGCAGGAATTCAAACTCTAAACTGTAGCCAAGGAAATATAAACTTTAGTATTCCCACTTTTACTGATAACATAACAAGTGTATATTATGTGATATAGCAAGGGACAATTTATCATTGGTGAACTTTCGTAAAATTGAAAGTTCAAATGTACTTGCATTTTTTAGCACCTTCTGAAAATAAATATGAACATAACAACACCAAACAGAACACAATTTCTTTTTGTTACATCAATAGAAATCTACTAGCCATATTAAGCACGAAGAAATTAAAGATCCCGGCAGTGAACTCAAGCTTACGAATTGTCTATTTATTGCTTGGCATAAAGTTTACATGCAACTGCCGATAGTATTATGAAAAGATTGCAGTAACGTAATAATTTTTGTCCTGCAAATATTAAAAGAGGCTCATTAGCTTAATGGTCCCACAACGGGATGTCCGAATCTATAACCTTGTTACTCATCACTAATGACCCCATATGCCAACGATATTTAAATGAAATTTAGGTCGTGAAGATTGTAGCACTATGACATTTCACATGTTTAAAAAAAAACATGCCCACTGACAGAGGCAAAACGTCGATCTTGGTGTAAGAGAGATCTAGCTGTTCCAAATATTCCAACTTGATCAGTGCTCTCTCATGGATCTGTTGTAACTGATCACAGCCAGAGAGGTTTAGGATCCGAAGAAATGGCATGTTCCTGGGAAAATAAATATAGTAACATATCATATATATATATATATATATAATGTGTATATATATATATATATATATATATATATATATATATATATATATATATATATATATATATATATATATCGCATTGAAAATGCTCGGGTCATCTTTTTTGTTTACACGCATCGATTATTGCAATGCTTTACTAGCTAACATACCAATTTAATACCACTCATAACAAGTAACAACGTTTTCAAAATCATGCTGCTTGGCTTGTGCTCAAGAAAAAGAAGAGGGATCACATTACTCCCATATTAAGAACGTTACATTGGCTCCCAGTGTCAGCTAGAATGTCATAAATTGCAATATTATGTCTTAAATGTGTCAATAACAAAGCTCCCCCGTATCTTAGGGATCTCATCCTGATTTATGCTCCATCTAGATCACTAAGATCAAGTGATCAGTATCTTTAAGGAGTTCCCAGAAAAAGGGGTTAAAAAACTAGCTAAAAGATCGTTATCCCACCTTGCTCCGTCAGTTTGGAACTAGGATTTAAGAGTGCAAGCTGGAATTTTTCAACAACAGATCATGGCAACAGCATACCAGGGCATGTAGACGAGTTGGTGAAAATTGGTACTGATAAAGTTTTATCTGCAAGCCTGATTGTAAAGGAGGTTTCAAATACCAACTCGTCAATTGTGCTTTATAAGATAACAGAAAAAGAAGCAGGCCCTTTCAAGGTCACGCTGCTCAAAAAGAAACCGAAAGCCATTCCTAAAACTATTTTAATTCTGCAAGTGGATACACGGTCCGGAGACGAAATCAAAACCCATGTACCTAGCTACAAGCTATTATTGTGGAGGAACTTTCACTCAATCAGACAATGCATTTCGAACTCATCAGTTTAACCAGCCACGTACAAAAATATGCACGCGAAAGCCTACATCAGATTTGATGGAAATTCTTTTCCCACAACCCAGACTACAACCTGATACAAATGAATATTCCACTTGCCTGAAGAAACTTCACGAGAGTGAGGTCCAAAACGTCAAAACTGAAAACATTTTATGGGACAGAAAGACCAAGCAAAGACACAGGTCTGTCGTGGGCTTTACACTTTTCCAAGCTCATTTAAAAATAACATTTTAAAACGAAATTAAAAAAAAAAAGCATTTTCCATTACGGGTTTGAGCTGGTGGTAACCGCTTGGCCGCATGTGGTGATGTATTTGTCAACAGTAAAGATAAAATCCCTGATTTCATCTTTTAAAAAAATTATTCGTGAACTTGTGTTCAGTATTATTTGTCAAAGACAAATCTTTGCAAGTGTTACTCTAATCTTTCCTCGGACAAAGAGGTCTTTGTCTTCAGATGTATTCATGGGTTCTCAAAATATTAGATGCAATCAAGTGTATACCGGTACTTAGGTAAGAGATGAAATCACTCACAAAAGCTAGATAATATTCAACATTGGAATTTGGAATATCTTTATCCTAGAAATCTGTGTACCCTGGCATGGACTATAGAACTGTGGGGGAAACATGGAACAGGAGGCTCGAACCAAGAGTAAAAGTATCATGAAGTGTGGTAATGATAGTGTGGACAACCACACATCCGTCCAAGACCGCGTTGAATTAGGTGCCAAACTACTTCGCATCACCTTGTCCTTTTCATAACGATCTGTAGCTGATCCTTGATTACTTCCAATGTCATCAGTTTAAAGAGAATAATCAGTAGTTGTCTACATCTAAAATCTGTAAAGGTTTTTATGTTGTACAACTGTATGTATTATTACTAGTATTGATGCTCACCTGATGTCGCGTTCTTACTTTGAACTGGGAAATACTGTGTCCCTAAATTAGCGTAACGATTTAACATGTATTGGGGGAGGAGGCGCTCCTGTTATTGATATTGCTATTGCTGATGTTGTTGTTGTTATTGTTGTTGGTGGTGGTAGAGGTGGTGGTGGTGGTGGTGGTGGTAGTGATGGTAGTGATGGTTGTGATGGTGGTGGTGGTGGTGTGTATTTTTCTCTTAAACCTTAATAAAAGAAATTTGAAAGCTGTATTTGTCTTGATTAAGGGGGGGGCTACACCTGGAGGCTATCTCGCTTATTACTGGACCGAATTTTACCAGATTTCACACATATAACAAGCATAGTAAGGAGTCTTGAAATCCGCAATCAAATTTGAGAAAAAGTTTCGTTTCCATGGATACGCCGCCATATTGGATTTTATTGACATGTCTTACGTAATGAATACCGCACTTATCGCTCATGGAAATTGATTGGTTTTTTTGCATGCATGTTCACAAACATTAGATCTAAAAATAGATTCGTTGCTTTTTTCCTAATCGAATTAGAACATTTTTAAGGAATTTTTTTCCTGAGGTAACATTCAAGTTTGCGAAAAATCAGTGAAAATCCACACTCCAGACATCACCAACAAAAATCTATTCTATATATCAAAAATTCAACAGACATATTTTAGTATTACCTCTTCTTTTCATTCTGTGAAAATTTCATGAAGATTGGATGAAAAAAGGTGGAGTTATTCAAAAAAGTATAGAGAAAAGTAGATTTTTGAGAAAACGGCCGATAAAGAAAAAAAAATACTGACTTTATGAGGAAATGGCGTTTACAAATATGCCCGGTATGGGAAAAAATACGATTTTGGGGGGTTCTTATGCCATGAAATAGTTGTAGGAGAGGCCGAATTTTGATTTTGGGGGTGTAGCCCCCCCCCCCCCTTAAGCACTGTTAAGATCCAGTTTCTGTTAAACCAAGAAAAAAAAACCATTAGTCAACTTTGTATTTGATTTGAGTTCACCATATTATTCTACTTCCTATACGTTATCGTATTTTTCTTTCTGTTACCTTAATTCTTTTCCGTGACCGATCTTCCTCTCGGTTACCAACATTTTCATTGGATATAAAATGAAAACCGTTAATATTAAGTCATTTTTGTGTGGATTCCAGCAAAAGCCTAAGTTGACCACTCTCTGTACAGGTGGTTTCACACATCTAATTTTGTTTCTAAAATTATCAAAACCAATTAAAATTAGATTATGACAGTTTTCACTTTTCGGTCCTACTGAAGTGGAATATAAAAAGCTTAGTGCAAACTGAAAGTTTTCAATGGCATACACCCCCAGTGATTGACCTAGTCAAATGTTTTATCCAGAGTTTCCAACCAACGGCGTATGTTAAGTTGGTAACAGAAATGAACATTTGCAAGCACTGTTCACAAATAGAGACCTCTATCTTCGCTATTAATAAGAATTAAGCTTCAGTAGTTTACAACAAAGTAGCGGAGACATGTCCAACCCATCATATAAAAATTGAGCGATATCATGACAACTTCATTTTCTAATCAATCGATGTGCCAATTTTTAACAATTTTTTAAAGTCCCATAAACATACAAACATGCATATATGGCCGCTTGGACAAGCGGGTTAACCCAGATTTCGGGAGTTTCTTGAATCTTGACCTACACTAAAAGTGGGCATTGCCCTACCTATTGGAGAAGTTTGGATTCATTGGTGTGTATATTTCTTTGGTTATAGAGAAAACTCTCCTTGTCTTTTAAAGAAACCGAACGAGGGGCAATAACTTTACCTTCGATTTTTTCAAGACAGCATTTTTCGGGATAGCCCCCTTGAGCTTAAAAGCAACCAGATATATTCCTATAATATGGAAGCTTTCAGCTGTGAAGAAATACTATAGTTTTTGCATATCGGGCACCCATCGTGAACTGGCAAGCATAGAACAGAAATCTTTCTCAGGAAACCTTTCCAATGGGCAAAAAGAACAAAATTATAAGAGCTCGTTAGTACAAACGCGACTAAGGATAAATCAAAGCCGAAAGTGAATGAGACGTTTTGGAGAACTAGGTTGAGGCAGACACGATGTTTTACAATTAAGATCAATTAAGACAGAAAAGGTGACCGGATTGCAGGTAATAAGCTGAGAATACCGATTAGGCTCACCTTTAATAAGGCTACAATTTATCCCCTTAGTCAGTCAACAAAAATACCTTAATAGTGTTATCCTGCTGATCTCTGTCATGGGGTTTTTGCCTAAATCAAGCTGGTAAACGACCTCGAAGTCATTCCATATGATTGGCCAACTGCAAAATAGTAAAGTGAATGTTGTTTAGATAATGGAAAGTACTATTTCCCCATTAGAATAGAATATTACTACCATTATTATCGTCATTTATTTTAAGGCTTAAAATGTTAACTTTCGCAACTTCGTAAGTCATCCCTAAGGGAAAGCTCTCCAGGAAAAACGAGAAATCGATGGACAACATTCGGAAGCGAATACACAACTTTTGAGAGCAGTCAACAGAGACCAGGTTCGGCTAAAACATATTCTTTACCACAACGCATAGTAAAATTTTAGAGATGTTTTACATCTCCGAAAAGATTTCCTAAGAATCATAAAAACTCTGGACTCCTTGCCACAACTTTTGTTACAATGTTATTATTTATTTTCCATTGTGTGAAAATTATAATTGGTTCTCTGTAATGATTGCGTATAAAACACAATATGTTGAACAGTAAAAACTATAACAACGTACTTTTACACAAACCTCACAGGTATGCTGTAAATGTTGCATCCAACAAACTTGACAAAAATGGCACTCTTAAAATGGGATTGGAAGCCATATGCACTGGCATTGAAAACGTTGTGTAGATCCACACCACTCAGATCAATGTATCTGGTTCTTGGGTCGATGAAACTTATGTCGATAAGTGGCTGGAAAAAAACGTGACAAAATGATAGGGTTCTGACATTGATCTGATGATAATAGTTTGTTTTTAGTGTCTTATTTATCATTTTACTTTGTCTCATTTTTTTATATCCATTTGATTCGTTCGTGACTACTGTGAATGACATCACAGCTGCGGTTTTGCTGGTTTCTCGCGCATAATAAACGATGCTTAGGTTCGAGTTATTGACTTAGTTTGTGATTTGCAGAGCAACCATATCATCAGGGTTTTGGTTTGGGTTTTTTGTTTTTGTTGTTTGTTGTTGGGGTTTTTTTATTTTGGTTGTTGGGTTGTTT
>NW_004797527.1:421813-431031 GCF_000002075.1 Aplysia californica
TGTGTGTGTGTATGTGTGTGTGTGTGTGTATGTGTTTGTGTTTGTGTGTGCGTTTGTGTGTGTGTGTGTGACTGGGTGTGTTGTACCTGAGTGTGTATATGTGTGTGAATGTCGTTGCATCCACGTTTGCCTCCTATGAAAAATCGTTGGCATAGGATAAAATAATGTGTAGAATCGTAGGGTCTAAAATGTATTATTTCGCAGGCTCGGCTTGCTGCAATCTAAGCCAGATTCTTCAAGACTTTTCATATCCCTGTTATCTTCGCAACATTACTTCATGTAGTGATCTTAAATATAATTGGTCACGGCATTTACTCATTGTACAGCAAAGCATAATAGAAACCTATACATTTTCTTAGTGTGTGCTATGTGTATGTTTATATATTGCAACTTTACTTACATGTAACTCAGTCCACTATATAATTTCTATTGAACTGAAAAAGAACTACGAGTACTTTGCTCTATTAGGCTGATTGATAAATTCCCGGATAACAGGTTAACCTTTCTTTAAAAGTTTAAGACAGATACAACTTCCCTTTCCGCACCAATCAGAGACAATACCATGACAATTGCGAGTGTGGTGGTTGGGGGGAGAGGGCAAACTTTGCAAATACATTGTCTTCGAGGTTCGACCATGTTCGTCTACATCGCTTTCGAGAGTGGCACCAACTGAGTTGTGAGTGCATCGTCTGGATTATGTAGTAAGCTTTAAAATGTTGAACAAAATGTCACTAGAAACCTATCAAAATAAATACCCACATATACTGCATGGGGTGGTTTCAGTGATCCTATTACTAACCCCGTCCAAAACTGAGTTTGATCTACCTGAGAGGTGTTGTAATCGTCTACGACGACTGTTCCTACAGCGCAGACAAAACCAGGGGCGCACGTGACGTAGCAGTCTTTCTCGTCATCTCCTTTCCAACAGTCTTCTTTTCCGTCACATATTAATGTTGGATGAATCTCTACATCTTGTTCACATAGATAGGCATTTTCCAGTCTATTTTCAAAGAAATCTGGGGAAAAAATCGTTATTTGGTCGTTGTCTACCGTCAGTCCGTATAAATCGCAACATTTTGCCTGGAACAGTTTTCGGTCGCAGTAAACACCTCAAAAGAACTCAACAACGTCTATAGCAGGAAAAGGATTGTTGATTTTCCTTTTCAGGAGAACAAAAGGCACATGTCTACAATTATGAACTTTTGCATCTTACGTGCACAGGACGTTAGTTCGACAGTGTGTTGGTTGCCGTTGTCACTTCTCAAAGATTTGTCTCCCGTAAGTTCTAGACCACACAAAAGCAGTAAGCATAAGCCCTATGGCCTATGGCTTTTTCCATTACCTTAAAAACATACACTATCCATGTGAGTGACTGTGGGTTTGTTTGTGAGTGTCAACATTATAATATTAATATACCATGTGTAACTGTGTGTGAAGGAAAGGGTGTGTGAGTGTGTGTGCGCATGTGCGTATGTGTATGTGTGTACGTGCGTAAGTGTGTGAGTGTTGTGAAACATCAAACCAATGTAGATCTATCAGCGTCTGGACAATTGGATTTATCTTGTATTAGCTATTCATCTTATCAGCACTAAAATATAATAATTATTCATAACGGAGACATAAAATGGGATTGCTTCTCGGCCTTCTGGCTAGGATCAAAATGTAGTGTAGTATCTAAAGGCAAATGTGAACGCAAGAAAGCACCATACATTTTAGCAAATAATTCGGCTGTTATAGGATGATCTCTAAACCCCGACAACGTGTAGTCTAGTCTTCTGTATTAAATCTACAACGTCATCATGAGGGCATTTGATATATAATTTTTAACAGACTTAAAAATGCATATAAACTCACACAAAAAAGTCAAGGAACAACTTGTGTTTTCACCTGTCAAATTTAAACGCCAATATCTCGCAAACCCGTTAAGCTCAGTCAACTAAACTTGGCACATGCACTGACAACTACAGACTTCAACATAAGTTAAGAACCACTTGCAAACACTCTGAGTGGTCTTCTTGGGTCGACCTGCACGTGGGCGTTCTTGGATTGATCCAGCTGGTTGATGGCGCTGCCTCAAGAGGACAATGACTGAGTGTGACACTGCAAGCTTTCTGGGAACTCCCCGGGCTCCAACTCCATCCTGCAGTCTTGACATAGCTCTGGCACGATCAAAGTCTCTAAGCTTTCGTCTTGATGGCATGTTGATGCGATACTAGATTTTGAGCAAACGGCGGCTTATATTGCCACCAAAGTGAGTACTGTTCGAGACCGTACGTTCGTTTATGACGTGCACCAGAAATTTTAACTGAGGAACCTCCGTGGTGTCGCACACAATTCGATTTTAAAAAAGCAAATGTGGCTAAAATTCCTCGAGGATTTCCGTGCAGACGTGATGGTTTTCCCCCTTAGAAAGCTTTGCAGCACGCATTGGTAACCCACTAACACTTTCAGAGCAAAAAATGATGAAACATTCCTTGCTGTCTTTTTTCGGATTTTTTGAAAAATCAGGGCTGTCTGTCAAGGTGGTCCTAAACCTATGTTGAAATCTGTAGACACAGTTTGCATACACCGCAAATTTGTCCACACGAGCTTCACAGTGACGGCCCAGGGCATGCCGAAACAAGACCGAAAAACATGAAAAATGGGCTGAAATTCTCCGACTCAGCAATATTGGCATAGAGACTGGTGACTAAAACTAAGCCTGGCACGTGCTAAACAGATGTCTTAGCTGTGAATATAGCTCACATGCATCCCTTTATAAGCCAGCGTTTTTCGGCCCTGTTTCATTTCAACACGATGATTCAACGATGCTTGCTGCCTGGTGTCGACAGAGGACGAGCCCTCACCTGGCTCCAAGATGTTTCCACGTTCCGAATTGTTGCACGTCGACCTAAGGTGTCCCCATCAGTCATGTGGAGGCTGCAAGAACAATGGCGAGCGACCGGAACGGTCCAGTACAGGCCTCGACCAGGGCGGCCCCGTTTGGCGAACGACAGGATCGACCGGCTTATTGTCAGACAGGTCGTGACGTCACGAACCACCACTGCAAACTGCATCATGGGGCCAAATACGGATGACAGCCAATGTCCACAAGAGTGAGGAAATCGTGAGGAACCGGATCCGTAGAGCCAGGTTCGCTTCTCGTGTCCCTGCCAGGCGCCCACGGCACACACCGCCCCACAAAGCAGCTCGTCAGACATAGTGTGCTCGCCATTTACAATGGACACGACGTCATGGGGACCAGGTAGTCTCCTCGGACGAATCCAGATTCAACCTGCTGCACCTAAACAGACGAGCCCACGTCTGGAGACACCAAGGAGAGCGATTCCACCCTGACTGCATCTAGCAGGTGGCGCCCTAAGGTGGAGGGTCCGTTCTGGTATGGGTTGGCTTCTCAGATCACCACAGGACCTCCCTGTACCAACAGGGCAATTTGATCACGGCAAGGTACAGGAACAAAATCCTTCGTCCCCTTGCTTTTCCTCTCCTGCAACCGATTGGATCATTTGGGATCATCTGGCGGAAAAGGGAAAACCACCCTCTTGCACAAAACCTTCTACATCTCTTGGGCTACCTTGTCCAGGAACGGAAGAACCTACCGCAACAAGTTCTCCGAAGGCATGCCCTGTCCGCATCGACGCTGTACCGAGTGTTTGGTCTAACGGGATGGCTACACCCACTATTGACAATGTTCATGAAAAACTATGGCAGCTCAGACTTTTGAAATCCGACCAGTGAAATTTAAACTCATTTTACGTGAACTTCTCTCTGTTGTTGAAATCTGAAATTGTACATACATAATCTAGAGAGTCTAAAAGCATCTTTTGGGGGGAAAAATGAATAAATTCGATTAAACTGTTTTTCAGTTATCTTTCTTTGAATTTTTGTTCCTTGACTTTTTTGTGCGAGTTTATTTTTAAAAAATAACAGCTTTAGCCATTTTCTGCGTTTTGTTACCCATATATAATAATGATCTTTAAAAAGCCTTCAGTGGAGCAGAAAGTGGAACATTTAGGCGACCGAAGTTTTGTCTAACGTAGAATAACATCACGTGTTTATTCATCTATTTTTTATACCAGAATCTGCAATCATTCTCTATACTTTGTTGCGCAACTTCTGAGACGGCAGGTAGAAATAATATGTGTAGTTAATGATTGCTAGAATAATAATACGGCGGAGTTGAAAGCTTCATTGGTATTAGATTTTTAGGGCAATATGTCAAAATTTGAGATGCAACGCAGGATTAAATTGGCGCTTTTAAGGACAAGCGGGCTAACCCAGAGTTCGGAGGTTTCCAGAAATCTTGACCTACACCAAAAGTGGGCATTGTTCTACCTATTGGACGTTTGGTTTTAATAGGTGTACATTTGTTTGATTATAAAGAAAACACTCCTTGCCTTTTAAAGAAACTGAACAAGGGTAAAAAAAACTTTACCTTCGATTTTCTCAAAACAGCATTTTCGTGATAGCCCACTTGTTCTTAAAAGCGACCACATTGAAACAGATATTTTTGCAGTAAATCATTTAAAGACGGGATCAGAGTTGATATAATTGTTTGCAGCACTTGATGAGCATTAAGCTCATACGCACTTGAGAGCATTGAACTTATTGACGTTTATTCCAGCAATATATGAGTTTAAGCTAAAGCTGTAGTTTACGTAAAGGTTGGTTTAATATCATCAGCATCCTCCACTCACCTACGTCCCCACCCTATTCCCTTCACCTTGCTGTGCCCTGACAGCTAGTTAGCACTTACTAAAGGTTTCGTCTTCGCCGAATGAGCAGTCTCTTGTATCATCATAAAGATAATGCCAAGGGATACAGAACTGACTGATGGAGCACTTGACGTAGCCGTCCGGGCAGATGAAGCTGGCTGGGGAATTGATTCGTTATAATATTATTATATATATATATATATATATAGATATAGATATAGATAGATATAGATATAGATAGATAGATAGATAGATAGATAGATAGATAGATAGATAGATAGATAGATAGATAGAAAGATAGATAGATAGATAGATATAGATATATATGTATAGATAGATAGATAGATAGATAGATAGATAGATAGATAGATAGATAGATATATATATATATATATATATATATATATATATATATATAAATATATAGATAGATAGATAGATATAGATAGATATATATATATATATACTAGCTGGGTCCCCTTTCGATGAAAGGAATGAACGGTGCATTTACATAAACTAAAGGTCATTGGCCTACTATATTTACACTCTACTGGAATGCAGTAATAAATCTTGAAAGATGCAAAAAATTAAAAAATTCTAGATCTATACTCTCAAAACAAAATGTCCCTCGTGAAATATCACTTCCGGCAATCACAAAGGCCAAAGAAGGACGGGAACTTTTTATCAAATATATTTTTCTAAATTCAGGAAATGGATAAATAAAAATTCGGACTCCTTCTTGGGGACCTATCTATCTTTTTACGGGTACTTTCCAACTTTCAAGTCTGTAGCTGTCGTAGTTTTATGGGAAAAGTGACATAGTATGCCTTTCCAAGTTGCCAAATATATAAAAGATATGCTTCTCGACGCGATGGAATCGGGCAATCGTCGATTTATGGACGCATAGGGTTATTGCTATCATCTTAAGGCTTGTTAAATTTATCTTGCTTTTCACGAAAATATATATACATTGCCATCTATGATAGATGTCGCTATCATTTTTAAGTGAAGGAGGTAAGGGGGTCGACTAGTGTCAGAGGTAAAATTAATTAGAAAATAGTCGTCAAGGTTTCTTGAATTCCAAAGCTTGGGAGTCCGTGTAAACTACAAGTTTATATTTTTATGCTTTTGAGCAGCATTTTTCAGTAAAATCCACATCGAAATGTGTTTTTAAATAATATCTTAAACTATACTGAACCAACCCCCCCTCCCCCCCCCCCCCCCCCACCCAACAAAAAAATCGATAAAAATTACCCAACGGACGAAAGGCTGTCTGTTTGTTGTGGGGTTTTGTGGGTTTTTTTAGGAGGGGGGGGGGGGTTCATCGTGTTTCATTACGATAACTCACACATAAGTTACATAACCACGATGCATAAGAAATGATTATTTCTTTGTCATTCCATGATCAAATGCCTGCTAGCCTTGATGCGTGTTCCTGCACGAGGAGACCCGTAGGGAGCTGGTGAGTGAGATCAAAATTGTATTAAAGATTTTCAAAGTTTACTAATTGAGATCAAAATTGTATTAAAGATTTTCAAAGTCCTTACTAATTTATGGACCTAGCGCATATTGTTCTATTCAATTATACTTACCCACGGCGCCAAAATACCAACCTGCTTGTCACATAAACATACACACACACACATACACACACACACACACACACACACACACACACACACACACACACACACACACACACACACACACACACACACACATACACACATCCTCCTCATCGTCGTCCTCCTCTTGCTCCTCTTCTTGCTTCTCCTCCTGCCCCTCCTTCTCCTTCTTCTCCTCTCCATACTTCTCGTCCTCCTCTAGTTTTCGAGTCACTAAATTACGCAATGAGAAGTGTAAATTTGACACGCCATCAGGCCGAATGAATGTCTGCTACTGTCTTCAGGGAAAATGCGCAAACCCAAATCGTACAGTCAAGTCATACAATCCTCTGGTCTGACCACTAACTCTTCTCTACATGGAACAGCACAAGGAGGGAGACAAAGAGGAAGACCAAGGAACCCAGTGGGAAGACAACATCAAAGAATGAACTGGTCATGACTGGAACATTGTAGTACGGAAAGCTGACAACCACATTGAGTGGGGGAAGCTGGTTGTCAAATATGATGAGGCCCTTATTAATATGGCCAGCCAGATTTCGGGATTGGTAAAGGTGAAGAACTGGTGTAAACCTACACCCAAATATTCTAAGAGAGAGAGGGGGGGTGAATAAAGTTCCTAGTCAGAAAGGGTGTGATGACTGTTACAATGGGATAAAAATGTTACCAGAAAAGACTGTATCTCGATATCTTGACTGGCAACAAAAGCAATCAAAGCAGAGCTTACTGCAGTTGATAAGGTGATCCATGTTTCGACATCCAATGCCTATACCATATCTGTCCTTTGTGAAGACACATCTAGGCGCCCATTTTTGCTTGATTTCTTTGCCCTGGTATACCGGCGAAAGTGATGTGCACCAATACGCTGGGAAAGAGAAATGAGCAATTCGTTGACACTGACTTGATCACTTATTGGACAGGGCAAAAGACTGTTAAACATACATTTCAAACGACAACAAACATTCATCAAACCAATTGCAATATATTTACGTGTCAAAGAATCTTGCATTTTTTAACGTATAGGCCTACCATCCGCATTTTGTTTTACTTGCACCATCTGCATTTAACTGTCTTCTTTATCTGTCGTCCTCATGATATTACACCAAGTAACATCATTTATCAGACGCAAAATATACCACCATATATTTTCAAATACGAGTTTGTTTAAAAATAAGCACTCGTGTAAGATAACATCTACAACAAAGCGTTTAGTCTTACGTTCAAGAGTTTTCAGTCTCGTATCAAGATGGCCTTCTGGTCCATTACAGTCCTGAACGTCGTCCATCAGTTGTGTATAGTTGATGCACTCATTCACGTTGCAAGTGAAGAGACAGCTGTTGTCTTCAATTGTATTATCTAAAAAGGTAATGAAATAGACCAAAACTTGAAGTAGCTAGACTTGTATAGTATTCTGATATCTTTGATACATAATAATGGTCATAGGTAATTGTATACACTTGACGCTCCTTTAACTATTATAAGGTTATTTGAAAGTCAGGACCTCTAAATGCAACTCCCATCTCGGATAAAATTCGTACCTTTAAAAACTCCCCCAAAAGAGCCCAAGTTCAAAATGAACTCTTGAGATTTCCCACCAGAGCTGTGGACTCCGTAGTCCAGCATGATATAAACAGGAAATGTGTGAATGAAATAGGGAACGAATTTTGAAAAATGGTGTAGGGTCTATACATACACATGTCTGTGAACGGTGGAAAGAGAACTAGACCTAGATCTACACCTTCAGATCTCATTGGAAACAATAGAAAAAAAGCTGAACTGTAACATTGTGAGTGCTTTACACAAGGGCGTAATAGTAAACCCAGGAGTTTCTGCTTTGTGGAGCCAACTCACAACGATGCATAGATAATAACTAGCTGGGCCCCTTTTCGTTGAAAGGAATGATCGGTGCAATAATATCAACTGAGAGTCATTGGCCTATTATAATATGTACACTCTACTGAAATGGAGCAATACATCTTGAGAGATGCAACAAATCTAGATCTATACTCTCAAAACAAAATGCGTCTCGCGAAATATCACTTCTGCACCGGATTTTCTAAAATTACAGACAGAAGCGTCGGCCAACAAATTAAAGTGATCGGCGAAATAAAGAAATGTAGCTTTTAGCAGCAAAACTGTCTCAAAACTGAAAAGACGAAGGGCGTCATGATCTGAAGAATATTTTAAAGAATCTTTTGACGAAAACTGCGTGTCGATCGATGCAGCCATTAAAAAGCCTTTTGAATAGCAAAATTCGGCCATCACAAATAGATAATGGAAAAGAGCACAAAAGACATACCGGCAAGTTCTTTTTACACATGAACCATTCTCACTGGTTTTGATTATCCCGCCTAAACTGGAAAATTTGGTGCAAAAAAGGTAGAGGTCGGCAAGGAGAAACATAATATTATGTAAAATGTTTGAATTCTTGGGCAACTGAAAATAAGATAACGCAACATTTCAAGTATGACAGAATAAAATTCAAAGTGGTGAACCATCGTTGCCATAGTCTGTTCCCTATCCTGCGCTCGAAAATAAAAGGGTTCGAGTTGTATTATTTCATAACGTCATAAACACTGCGTAGGGATTATCATTCCGTGTTCAAAGTGGATTTCTAACAAAAGAGAATATTTTTAAGCTCTCTTGTCCTTTTTATTTAACAAATAATAGACACACATTTTGTCATGGTGGATCACAGTAAAGGAGAGGGTGGGGGAGGGCACTGACCTTCGTCGATATTTATGGAAGCCTTGTTGGAGGGACAATCTTGCAAACCATCTCCACGCAGGGACAAGGGGATGCAACTGTTGTCAAAGCAGCGGTGGTGGGGACAGTCCTCTGAAACGTGATAGCCAAATGCGACTCAGGCTTCAAGGTTTAC
>NW_004797527.1:432881-437297 GCF_000002075.1 Aplysia californica
GTGTGTGTGTGTGTGTGTGTGTGTGTGTGTGTGTGTGTGTGTGTGTGTGTGTGCGGGAATGAGGGGAGGTGAATATTGATTTTCGTATGTTTTTAGGTGTGTACGCACAGGGTGTCTTGAAAAAAGAGGTCACGCGTAAAGGACAATAACTTAATCATCTCTCGTCGAACAAAATGAATTCCACCAGGGAGACGTCAAGTTCGTGAATATGAAGCAAATCAATCAACGTTTTCGAGAAAAAATCAAGTTCTAAAGATTTAACTGAATTTGGATAAAACGCTCATTTTCCTGAAAAGCTACAGGTACATAATCGGCCCCTTCTGCTTTCAGAGCAAGGACTACAAAACCTCGACAGTCACATCAGACAGATAATTATTTCACTGCGCTTAAGAGGTTTAGGAAAAGTTAAGGGAGGAGAAAGAAAAGTGGTATGGGGCCACACCTCATACGTCAACAGTGACCCTTGTATGATTGCAATAAATTGCCATTTAAACCAAGAGTTGACAAATCAATGGTCCGGGTACTTTGTCCCCCCCCCCCCCTTATTCCTAAATTGAACCGCACTTATCATAACTTTTCTTTGTGTGTGTGTGGGGGGGGGTGACAGAGTCGACGGAAATAACCCACAAAACTCGAATAGTTTAAACTTAATTTTAAACTTAATTTAGAACATAACGTACAAAGAATCCAGCAAGAAACATGCCACAGGGTTATTCAAAATTACCAATGGCGTATTGAAGCTTTTATGGAGAGAAATGTTCAACACTTGGAGATTTAAATAGCCATCACAACTCTCAGTTTAGTTGTCAGTATCTGCTTTGAATAAATTTGTTCTTCATTTCACATCTGAAACAGAATAACGGTTGATTTTTTAGAATTTGTAAAGTTTCGCCTTTTTATTCAATTTTGTTTCAAAATTTTAAAACGTGATATTTTTCGACAATGTGGCTGGAATTTTTTCAGATTGACAATGACAATGTAATGTCCCCCTTTTGAGTATTGTTAAAATCAGATGACCGAGCTGTAGCTGCCCTTTAAATGGATCATCTTTTTCAGACACCCGGAATTTACTAGTGTGTTGAATAGAGTGAGGGAGTGAAGTTGAGTAAAGGGCGAAGCTAAGGTTAAAATACGCCGCAAATTAAGTAATAGAGACACAATGTGATGTCTTTCTGTATTTCTATTACCCAAGTAGTTTTTCATTTGGTAAAATCAACAGGTAGGCAAACCTAGTTCCTAATACCAAAATAGCATTAAAAGAAACTTTCATCATCAGCTGTGTAGTATTGAAACCAATCAAGTTTTCTCCTGTTTACTGTTACTCTAGTAGTAATTGTTGTGATCTAACTTTATGTTCAATTGCTGATTTTAAGAACATACTATGTTCCAGGTACATAGTAATTTGCTAAAATTTAAAAACCCAAATAATGCAATTTTCATTCGATTTTGGCCAATTATATACGTGATGCACAGCCATTTCGAAACTTTAAGAAGGCAAGAAATTCATGCACTCTTGAAATGAAAAAAGATCTTGGTGCTGTTCCATGTTTTATAAAATTTGAATATTTGGACATTTGGCTGTTGCTTTAATTTTTCTGGCCATAACCTTATAAGACGACGTTCAGTCTTTTGTAATCAGTGAACCAAAATATTTGAATTCGCGGACTTCTTTAAGTTTCTCACTACTGATAATCATTTAAACTTGGCTTTTTATTGAGTTCTGACTTTTCCGAGCTTAATTCCATTTCAAACGATGAAGCACTGTTGTTCTAACTGTTGAGGTTTTTTTTATTCTATCGTTCGTCGGCGCGACCTGCTATGTGCTCTATATCTTCCGTATATCGGATGTTACATATTATTATGCCATGGGCTGCAACTGTTGTGTTGGAATGGTGATCAGGAGGGGGGGGGTGCCTCTTATAGTTCTTTATATTTAAAAAAAATAAAGTACGATTGGGAAGAGTAAGCAGCCTTGTCTCATTCTAACTGTGTGTAATGCCTACGTTGTTATACGGTGCTTTGATTGTGTCAATGAGCCCTTGTTCCTTCTATAGCTCTCTAAGGACATGCCACACCTATTTATGGAAGACTCTATCATAGGCTTTTCTGAATTCTATGAAGTTTTTAAAGAGTTCTCTCTGGTGTTGGAGGGGCGTGCCTTTGAGGATTGTTCAGTGAAGTTGAAGATGTATTCCATTGTCCTCCGTCTCGGTCTGAAGCCCGCTTGTTTTTCGGCTAGGGTTTCTTCGGTTTGAGATTGCAGATGATTTAGGATTATGTTGAGCGTTATCTTGTTTGGCTCTTCTACTAGGCTGATTGTTCTGAGATTTTGGAATTGGCGTAGGTTTCTGTTCTTAGGTAGGGAGATTGGATCTGTTACAATGGCCATTTCTTTGAAGCCATATTTTTCGGCAATGACTTTTTAATCTCTATCAGTTATATAGTTACTTGAAACTTTAGCAGCTTTTCTTGGGCATTATCTACGCTTGGTTAATAGCCTATCTTGACTTTCTTTACTGTCTCTTAGGCTTCTTCTCTTACTCTTACTCTTAATATTTCAATTTCGTTTTCTTATGATGTAGGAATGCTCATTGGAAAGCTCACGGAAAAGGTCTACATCCTGGTATGTTGATGCTGCAAGGATATAGTCCAGTTAGTTCAGTTTCTAGACTTTGCTGCATGCTATGTTGTAGATCTAATCAATTTGTGATATCTTTCTGTGACAGCTAAAGAGAAGTTCTGGTTTCTGGCGATTCAAGTATTTCTAATCCTCTTTCGTTTTTGCTTTTTTAACAGCGCTAAGCTTTCCGACTGCTCCTGCCTAATCTTTGCATAGTACCCAACTATTTCGTTTCAATCACCCTGGACAGTGATGATATTATTATCATTTGTCTATGTCGGGGCATGAATTTGAGTAATAATTATTATCATGTGAGAGGTTTCGTTGAGATGAGGATAGACATGAGTCTGTCTGAAATGTAAGCAGCTGATCACACTACTCTTGATTTTCTTGTGCACTATGAACTCGAATCCATATCAGTGTTTTCACTCATATCCTGAGTAATGCCTTCGCGATTTATTTCGCGAACAGGTTCCTGAACCTTACTTCTAGAATAAAGAGTTTTGCTTTCAAGTTTCCATAGCTGTGCTACTTTTAAGGTGTTGGGTGACTTGTGCATACGTTAGATTTGTTGATCACCGCAGTCATTTACTTGACGCCCCCACCCTGGGTTGATGACCCAGTGGGATACGTGGTCTTTGTTAATCTGGGTCGCGACCAATCCGACGTGACCTAATCATACATTTTAGGTTTCGATTCTTTTCATGCAAGGTGCTGTTGAAGTTCGCAAACATATTGGACGATAAAGAAAAAGTTGTTATAAAAACGTCAAAGAATGGACTCTTTTGTTGTCATTTTATCACCTCAACGGGACGACAGACAAGGGGTCATCATGAAAAATCTTGACATCATCTGCGCTCAACTCCCTCCGTCGGCGCAAGTCAAGGGAAGAGTGAGAGCGAGCAATAGGAGACTTTATATAAACACATGCATAGTCTATCATTTGAAAAATTGACAACACATTACGCCAAATAAGGGAATTACTTCCACAAAAAGATATGGACTCATCCTTAGTTGTTCCAAATCTCTCGCAAGACCGGTGATGGTCGCAAATCGAGCTGTAGCTAACGTAATGATCCTCTTTATCACCACAACTGAAAAATGGAATTAGATCTGCGCTTTTTACCTGTGGAAAAATTAGTGAGTGTTAATAAAAACGACATATTATGCCGACTTATACATACATGGCACTTTGTATTTCTCAGAAATGTTTTTTCAATATATCGAAATTTCTCTTAACCCAATGCGTTGATCTAAGAGCTTTTAACGAATAGATTTTATAACAACATTTAAAAAAAATTGATTTAAAAATTTCTTTTTCAGTGGAAATTTGGACTAAACAAAGGGAAACATAAATCATAACCATGTGTAATTATTTTTTAAAAAATAATTACTAGATCTACACTTGCTCCAGGGAGCATGCAAAGACTAAACATATTAATTTTAATGTTGCATTTCCGATGAAATAATCATAACAATTCAAAAGAGCGATAGATAGATTGATAGATAGATAGATAGACAGATAGATAGATAGATAGATAGATAGATAGATAGATAGATAGATAGATAGAAAGATAGATCGATAGATCGATAGATAGATAGATAGATAGATGGATAGATAGATAGATAGAAAGATAGATAGATAGATAGATAGATGGATGGTTAGATAGACAGACATACATACATACTTATATACCAATAAACTCTACACGACCAAAAATTGACAAGCGCCCGATTTCACCGCGTAGTGACACTATTTATATAAATAAATAAATATGTAATATATTATTTCATGC
>NW_004797527.1:437501-439909 GCF_000002075.1 Aplysia californica
TATATATGTAGATAGATACAAATTATATACATATGCATGAAATAATATATTACATATTCATTTATTTATATAAATAGTGTCACTACGCGGTTAAATCGGGCGCTTGTCAATTTTTGGTCGTGTAGAGTTTATTGGTATTATCTTATAGCTTGTTCATTCTTGCCTTTGCTTTTGGTGCATAAGATATCCAGTTTTATACCATACTTGGAGTTGCTTTAGCACTGCACTTCCAGTAAAATATGTCCTTATATAAAAATTTGTATAAATTACTCCGCGCACTATAGCCTATTCGCCTTTTACTTCTATCCCTCTGTAAGCAAAGTAGTAAAATCTTAAAAACTTCGCTCACCACGGGGAACCAAACAAACACTAGTCTCCCAGTCTCACTATTCCTCACCACAGTCGAGTAAAGGTGCAAATCTTTCTACGTTGCCCTTAATTTTGTTTCAAATTGAGTCAAATGATGGGCACCATGGATAATGAACCGGGATTACGTCAGAGTATGTTGCTGTCACGTTCAGTTCATTAAGTAACATTTTTTCTCGAATAAAATAAACATTTGTTCTATTAACAATATGTCGTCATAATAGTGTGACTTGTCAGGTGCAGCTAAACTGCCCTCCTTGAACTTTAGTAGTACAACTGATGTTTGGGAATTGCTTTTTCCGTCCACACATTGTATCATCACACCAGATAAACCGCGGAAGTGGTGAGTGGACAGAGAATTTTAATTCTCTAAATGTTAGATCTACAACACAATTAAATAGCGGAAACCACTTTACAGCTTGAGAATAACTGATCTCAAAAGGAAATTACATTAATTTGAAATGTGGAAGTCACTTTATCAAACAATAAAAAAACCACTATTTAGCTATCTCGCATTGCCTTCAAATTTTCGTTTACACTAATCTATCACTTGATATACTAAACAATAAACTATAGAAATGAAAGAAGATTAAACTTAAAAACAATATGTATTGGAAAAATATGATATTTGAAAATATACGAGTATAACACTCTTGGTTAATTACTTTTTTTGGAAATAATAAAAGTTATTTCCCTTATTATTCTGATATTCTTACCACCCCTTACGAAATCAAGAATATCGGACATCGAATAGATTGTGAATTCTGCAAAAACCTGACCTGATAAACAAAAACTAACTACATAACATGTGGAATCAGCACATCAGTTTCCAAATAACTTGACAACTTTTGCTGCTGAAAAGCCTTTTTTCTTCATCTTTGACCAATGTAATGCAATGCGCTAGATCTTGAGAATAACTCCTTGCTTTTGATTTGTTTTGGTTACGAAGTTTACAATCAAAATCAAAGTCATCTCTATTCTAACGACAACATGCCATATTAAAGCAGTTTCTTTCAACTTTTGAATCCTACGTTTTCTGATTACTTTTCATATATTTACGTATTATGATTGTTTTATTTGGGGTTTGTTTCGCGGAGGGAGACATACGGATAGCTCAACTTGTAAACAAGCGTGGGTAGAAGTAGGCCCTAAAGGAAAACAATCCAGATATTTCCCGATTGTCAATCTGACTCCGACGGGCATGAAAATGTTGTTTTCATGTGAGAATCTAGAGTGGACCCTCTTGTCCAATTGGCTGGTCATTTGAACTTTGTTGGTACGGATGTATTTCGCCAGCTGATAGGCCTATCAGTATGGTATAAAAATGTATTACACTCCTTATGGTGTTAGACCATGATTTATCCTACTTGTGAAATTGCCAATTGTAATCACTCGTTGAAACTCGTGATTACAACTTGGCAGTTTCACTCGTAATCATGATCTTACACCACAACTCATGTAATAAATTCTTTATCCTGAACACAAGTTGAGATATTTGCGATTGAAGGAGGAAGAGGTTGCCTGGTTTCAGAGGTAAAATTAGTGGAAAATGGTCGCCAAAGTTTAGTTTTTTTCTGAGCTTGCGAGTTCGTGGAAACAGAACATTTACATTTCATGTGTCTTCGAATCAGTACAATCACACAGGAATGTGTTCTTTAATGGACATGAAAGGTGTTGTGCAAAAAAAACAAACCCAAAAACGATAAGAAATGCCAGTTTCTTCAGTTTATATTATTTTGACAAGTACCTGATTTCACCATGCTCGTTATATTGTGTGTGTATATTCATATATTTATATATTTATATAATATAGTTATACATGCACACATTAACGCAAACACACACACACACATATTATGTATGTATATCGTATTCAGGGGCGAAGCGTCTATATAATCAAATAATCACTGCTTACCTTCCTAATTTTGAAACATTGTCGCTGTCAAATTCATCCTTAAACGTAAACCTCTTTAATTAAATGTAAAAAGACGTTCGTAATCAACAATGAACAGTATGCCTAACATTCAAAACGGTTTCACGGC
>NW_004797527.1:442566-444179 GCF_000002075.1 Aplysia californica
ACACACATGCATTAACACACTCACACACATACACACACACACACACACACAAACATGCACACACACGCAGTATGCTTGCACTCACAAACAGTCTTACAGTCACGTGCATAGTAAAAGTGAACGGTAGTAAAACCAATAATGATGTTAAGCTAGATACACACTCAGTATTCTGATTGTAACTCAATGGTATTCTGATGCATACTCTAAGGTCATATTAATACTTATAACAATTTCTCTTTCTCTCTTTCTACTACTAGTACTTCTTGCCTTAGTGCCCCCCTTTCTCTGACCTCTCCGATTTGTGTTCACCAGAACATTCCGTTATATTCTTTACGCTGAAAACATCTAAAGAAACTCCGTAACCTCCGGACACAGAGTCCCTCCACAGACCAACGACGTCCCGCGCACTTCTACTCGTCTAGAGAGCTGCATCCTCATAATTATCTCTCCGAACCGCCAGTATCGTAACCCTCGATCCCTTACTGCAGATCATCGTCTATCTTCTGACCGTTTTCACCTTCCGTTACCGGCAAGTCCAGACGCTCCACTACCACATGCAGACCCCCAAGCCCCGATGCTGTCTGCACCCGACTGTCAATCGATTCTTCAAACCAGCCCCCTCACACAAGCGCTAACAAAAGACTCAAATTCACGATCGTCCCCACAGGCCCTTGATCGACCAACTCCACCAAAAGCTGCCCCCATGGTCTACTCTATGCCGGACAATGTTCATGTACATGTATGTCATATTCCACACTAAATTCCACATGTTGCCTCTACATCTAGTACCGTTCTTTACGAACCTCACACAGCACCTACTGTCTACCCTCTGTAACCTACTTCTCTTGAATCTTACTTGACCTCTATGAACCCTGATGTCTTTACACCTGCTAACTCGTATGGACTAACGAAACAAGACTCTGACAGCGCCTGCCCATCTTTACCCCCTCCGCATACTGCATCCTCATCACAAGCACGGCCACTTCTCACGCCTAACACATCATCCCACTACTCCTCTTCGGGAAATGTCATCAATCTCTCCTCACCACCCTTACCAATTTGCCAAGTTAAACTCTTATCGAATGGAAAAGGTTTTAGCCCTACCCAAAGGTGGTAGGGTGGCCAGTTCCTTTCCACACCGCCTTTACTTCCCCAACTCGAAGTCAGGTACTCATTACTGCTGGGTGGGCAGGATGGGGGCCGAAAAAATCTGTGTCCGAACCGAGGCTCGAACCGGGACTTTCCGCTTCGGAGACGACCTCACTAACCGCTCCACCACTGCACCCTCTAATCCATACTTATTATGGCCCCGTAAATCATATTATTCAGTTTTATATTATGTTTGTTTTTTTTCGAGGTGTATGTATGAGGCGGAGAGGGGGGGGGGTGAGGGAGGATTGGGGGCATTTGGCACGGAAATGCGAATGGACTCACCTGACCACGGTTCAATCCAAAACGGGAGCTCACACAGGTATGTGCTGGTAAGAGACGACCAGCAGTGTGTCTGTTCCCAACCCGACTTTAGCCCAAAATACCCATCATCTTCTTCCTCACTGCAAAGTAAAAACACGGTAAATGCTTGAAACCCCAAATACCTGGGCACGCACTCTCAC
>NW_004797527.1:444897-454897 GCF_000002075.1 Aplysia californica
TCTCTCTCTCTCTCTCCTTTTCTCTATTTGTCTTTATTTTCTTGGTGGCTAGTAGTTTGGTTACTGGACCCGTAATCGTGAAACTCGGGTTCGGAGGTTTGAGCCTCTGCTCGGTCTGACCTTGTGTCCTTGGTCCTTTCGAAGATGGACGTTAAACTCTGAGTTCCTGCGTTGAAATGGACGTTAAACCTATACAATCTCTCTCTGTCTCTCTGTCTCTCTGTCTCTCTGTCTCTCTCTCTCTCTCTTTCTCTCTCTCTCTCTTTCTCTCTCTCTCTCTCTCTCTCTCTCTCTCTCTCTCTCTCGCATACACACACACACACACACACACACACACTCACACACTCACACACACACACACACACACACACACACACACACACACACACACACACACACACACACACACACACACATACACTTACAAACAGACATAAACACATACGGATAGATTTAGTGTTCTTTCTGTCGATTTCTTACCGAAACAAAATCCATTTGACACAGGCCTCAGCTGTTATGGATGAATAGCCTACCCTGAAGGAATAGATGTTAAGAAGTTATTTTGCTGTCAATAATGTAACAATAAAGTAACGGGTTATGAGCAGTGGGGGCTCGCTGGAGCAAGAAAAAAAATACAAGATCATACAAAAAAACCTCGTTATATCCGAAGATAAAAATTAATCATTTACTGTCAGTCAAAAGGCGCTTCAAATGTATCTATCTTCCATTACGACTCACAACTTCATAATATCCTTGGGTATCATAACGGTCATAAAGAGCACAGATTTGTGAATTCTGTTGCGATAAAGCTGACCATACACCTTACCAAGATTCAAAGCTTTGATGACCGACTCCGTTTTATCCTAAATACTTTGCTATGAATCTTTTTTCTAAAACCAGAGTGGTACATCTAAGAAGTATCGGATATCTCTTTCGAGTTCAGTACTTTGACATGCTAATAGGGGGTGCCCACATACGCGATCGAGTCGGGTCGTGTCGGGTCGGGCCGATCGGGTCGGGTCGCTTTCTTGTGGTTTCAGTTCACACTACAACCCCGCCGCTATTGTACCCGACGCCCTGGAAGTTGAAATAGAGAAAACTTTAACCTGCATGCGACTACACAGAGGGTGTAAACCGGGCTACGATTGGCTGAACCTTTGACCCATAAATACATAAAATAGGCTTACGGTACTCTTGCATTTCCCACAATCCCTCTTTCTGTCTCTGCCTCTATCTCTGTCTGTATGTCTGTCTGTCTGTCTGTCTGTCTGTCTGTCTATCTGTCTCTCTCTCTCTCTCTCTCTCTCTCTCTCTCTTTCTTTGTGTGTGTGTGTGTGTGTGTGTGTGTGTGTGTATGTGTGTGTGTGCGCGCTTGAGTGCTTGCTTGCTTGCTTGCTTGCTTGTTTGCTTTAGTGTCTCTCTCCTTTCTCGTCTATTTCTCACTTCCGGTATCAGAGACCTAGATCTAGATCTAGCAATGTAAACAGAGTTAGGTCTCTGCATATATCTCTCAACTTATCTCTCTTCCTCCCTGTCACTCTCACCACCCTCCCTCTGTAGTGCTCCTCTTCCTTCTTATTCGTCTCCTTCTTCCTCCAAACCCGCTGTGAGAAGTGACTCAGCCTTGTTGTGATTGGCTGCAAACCACCCGATCTTCAGTTTGGCTAGCCCTGACTACCCGATGGGCACGACCCGACCCGACCCGACCCGACCCGATTGCGTATGTGGGCACCCCCTATAACGCTTAAAAAATACTTTTTTAAAGAACGAGTAAAACCTCACCAACGGTCATATCGAAGTGGGCATTCGCTTGCCCAGCGGAAATTTTTCCAGCCTTTGTCTCCTCTCACTGTCTTCAAACCTGCAATAAACATGAACATAAATCAGTCGGTCAGATTTTTAAAAAAGCTATTTTAAAGTTGTTAGTTTCTATGCAAATGTTTTATTCTTTAATACTAATATACCAAATCTGACATTCTCGGCTCTTTGTTATTGTTCATATTAAATGTATGTTTCTTTTGTGTTTCTGTGATTTAAAAAAAACTAGAGCCTGCTGTGTTGCATCGTTTCCCAACATAGCAATAGAACACTCAGGACCGTTATCACAAGTCCCTTAACCCTTTCCGCGGTCATGGGGGCGCTTCATTGTTGAGTTGAACGCTGAACCAGCTATCTCTACCTCTGGCGGTCATGGGCAATGATAAAATCAACTATCACGCACACAAACACAAACACAAACACACACACGCACACACACACACACACACACACACACACACACACACACACACACACACACTATACATTATTACTTTTTTGTATTTACAATAGAAAGAAATTTGAGCCCGTTCAAGCCTTACATCAGTTGCAATGTCTTCCCATTGAATGAGTCGCCATTTACCACTGATCTTCTATTGAATATTATCCCTCCAACGTTTTCACATCATCATTCAATATTTGTTAATGGAATACTATTACTATTACATGTAACAGCCAACCACGACCAGTGAGATTTGAGTAGGCATAATACGCACCAGCTCACGAGCAAGTGAATCAATTCTTTTAGATGTAAATGAACGTGCAAGCGCATTTGTCCGGTAAATATATTTTGCACGATATATCTCTCGTTCCTAATCAATTCTTATCTCTTTTTAGACAGAATAATGACAGTAAGTGCCCTGCGTTCCAATGTTTTCTTGTGTTCATTTTGAGTTAAGCTAAAACGATTTTTTTTTTTTACAATTTTAAATCTAAATTGACGATTTTATTTTTCAGTTTGCTTTCGACATACAGAAAAAGCAGAACTGAAAAAGATGACCTCATTCATTTACTCTTATGACTGAATATAAGCAAAGATCCACTAGCTAGTATTAGACCTTTTGACAATACTCACCGATATGAACTTCAAATGTTTTGTTTTCTTCACTGATGATATTCTGTACAGATTGTTTTAAATATGAATATTTTTGTGGTGATTCCATGGATACAAGTTGACTGTCGTACGCTGCACAGCGTCGTTTTGCTTCAAAATGGTTGATTGGTTCTGTAAACGGAGATCGGAAAAAGTGAACAAAATAGTACATGCTCGTTTTTTTTTAATTTCGAAATTCTTATTAATTTTAGTGCTGAAAGAACGAGAGTATACAGGTACACCACATACCTTGGTATAGCAGCACAACGACAAAATATCAAGTAGTGAGATACAGTAGGATGTCATCACGTGAACATAGCTCAGAACTTTGATACAGTGCACAGCACTTTGGGAAAAAGGGGATATCAATGACTGAAAACTGTAGCTTGTAGTCGAACAAAGCCACTATGGTCAGGCTGACAAAATTTTAACAACTTTTGTCCCCCCATTTCCCCCTCCCCCCTCCCCCCACCCCATCGCCAAAAATCGGTATCACTCGAACTGCTTTCGCTCTTCCTATCAGGATAACTTCGGCCCGGGGGGAGGGGGGAGGGGGGGGGGTTTACAGCATCTACGTAGACAGCAAAAAGAAGTTTTCAGTAAGATAATTCCCCCGTGTGAAAAAAAGTCACGTTTTCTGCAAGCAACTGCAAAGAGCCTCATCGTTGCATCACAGATAATGGTGAATGGATATTTCACATGGTGCACAACCTGAAACAGCACAGAAATGCTACAGGGAACGTTTCTATAGGGTATGGTTTAAGCTAACTCATAATAAACTGAAATAATGGCTCCTGGAGCACCCTCACTCTGATACTACAACAAATCCGAACGAGGTGAATTGAGAGAAGACGTTATAATTACCGCGTTGTGATCAGTAAAGAGATGTACAGGTACAAAAATCTCACCTTCTGAAACTCCCAGGTAGAAGCACTGTTTTACTTTAGGCTTTTCAAAGGGCATGTCCACATGTGGAATTGAGAACCAGTCTGGAGGACAGACTGCAGGAAAAATACAACAAGCAAAAACTCGGATATCTCCCTTTGGACCTCCAAAGTAGAGCATACCATACATTTCACTTTTAGAAAGTTAAAACATTTTACACTTGGCGGGCTATCCAGCTGAACCGATATTATTATTATTATTATTATTATTATTATTATTATTATTATTATTATTATTATTATTATTATTATTATTATTATTATTATTATTATTATTATTATTATTATTATTATTATTATTATTATTATTGTTATTATTATTATTTTATTTATTTGTTTATTTTTTAAATTATAATTATTATTATTATGCTATCAGTTATCAATCTGGGAGTGAAAGCTCTCGAAATTTACTCTATTAAACAAGCCTGGAATAATTATGTTCTTCGACTTGGAAGTTGAAATTTAAAACCAAGTGCTTGTCTTATCTCATGGGGGTAATTGAATACCGACAGGTCTAAAATGTGGAAGATAAACTACAAATCATATATAAATTGTGGGAATATTCCGTCGCTATGTTGCAGGTGTTGCATAAAATTCGCATTGCCATTTTATGTCCTGCATAGGATTCACATCAAATAACGAATGTCACATAACTGATTGGTAACGCATGGTTTATTAATCATGGTGTGTGTATGAATCTCTGTCATTTTTATGTTATATATGTGCTTATATATATTCAAATATATACATATATGTATATATAATAATGCTAATATATATATATATTGACATATTGACATATATATATATAAATAATATATAGAAATGAAGAAATATATATATATATATATATATATATATATATATATATATATATATATATATATATATATATATATATACATATATTAGCTGAGTACCCGGCTTTTCTCGGGGTCGACGCCTTGGCGTCACTGTTTCTACTGGTCTACGCCGCGAGGCATTTTACATCTACATTGCTGTCTCTAGCCTTTCACAGTTATACCTGGCTTCTAGATCTATAATGCTTTAGATTAGGTCTACCTTGATTAACTCCTCTCTTGAACTACATTATTTAGTGTATTGCTATCTAGCCTTTCACAATCGCAAAATACGGGTATCGCCTTACACCATCGCAAACAAGCACTAAGACAATAATAATTCACGAAAGGGCCGCTACACTGTAAAAGGAAAACATCTTCGTCTTCAAAATCACAAAGGCAGTGTCTATAGCTTGTTCACTTTCCTCTGACAGCGTTAAAAAAATTCTAGCTCATTGACAAATTTTCCTATGCCCATCAAACCTTGCATGGCACTTCTACAGGCTAGCGACCAAACCACAAAATTTTTTTTTTAAAATCTTGACCCAGTAAAAAAAGTTTATCTCTTTGGGCCCTATATGAAAAACAACTTTTTGGATGCATACACAGGATCACGTCTCCACGTACTACAGATGAGTCTCGAAAATTACTCACCCCTTCTCTTGAATTGTGTTTCTTAGTCGAACGTTAAAGAGCCGTAATGATTATGAACTTAAGTAGATTTGTTTCGTTTCTCAGAAGAATAATCACAAAGGCCAAAGAAGGACGGGGAGTTTTTTGTCAAATATATTATTCTAAATTCAGGAAATGAATAAATAAAAAATCGGGCTCCTTCATGGATCTTTTTACAAGTATTTGCCAACGCCGTGGTCAAATGTCATGATTTGGGGAGTCATTGCTCTAAATCAAAGACCTGGATCAGTGTTCTTCCAGAAAGTGGGTCATGAACAAGGCAATTGAGTCACAGCTCAGCGCTACATTGACCAAGCTCTTCAGCTTCCTATGGTGCCCTTTTTATAAAGGCATCTAAATTTCTTTTTCCAGCAAAACAACGCAAGACCTCGTACTGCCCATATAACACAGCAGTTCCTGGGGCAGATCAACATCAATCTTTTGCCTCATCCGGTTCGTTCATCTGAATTCAACCGCAATCGAGCACGTTTGGGACGCTATCCATATGCAGCTCAACCAGTTGCAACATCCACCACTGAGAGCTCCTCTATTGGCTTCAGCGATCAGCCAGGTATGGGTACAGATCTCAGGTTGACAAATATACACTCTCAAGTACCCCAGGGGTCGAAAGTGCAGAGCGTTTAGTGCAGCTAACGAAGGTCACACACGGCAATGACTTTCTATCCCAATGGCAAGGTCACAGAAATAACACAGTGAGGCTTATACTACACTAAAACAGCCACCTATTGACACTCTCAAGGCTGTGTAAATTGGATTAATTAAATTTTCATTTACACATGACAAACTCCTGTTGAGTGCAATATGCTTTATTCACGCAGTAGTTACTCACGTTTCTTTTGCATCGGAGTATATTATATAGGTCTCTGCGTTTGAAATGTTTTCTTCCTTACCGTCACCGCACATCTCCTGGACGAGGGCAGCCGACCGGGATGCCTGCTGAAAATCTGGGACTTCTCTCCACTTAAACACGAACTCCTTCCACGTTTTACTCATTCCAGTAAAACCATCCCCAACAAGCAGAGTGTGTGTCCTAATATATGACCTCTCTTGGAGAGTAAGGACAATGGAAAAAAATATTAGCAGATTTACAAAATAACTAAAACAACAAAACAGTGTGATCACCAAGCATTATTTCGTGGCCTTTTAAACTTTTTTTCAAATGGAAGATGTGCTTTTGTCACAAAATGATAAGGCATGTTTATTCATTTCAAGTACAGTAAGCCATGATACATGCTGAAAGTGAGAGCAAATAGCAATCCATCTGTTGGAATTTCACTTTAAGCAAAGCAATGTAGCGTTGAATTAGCTTAAAGTGTCAAATCCCGACACATCTGTCAAAAAGGTACAGCGATACAGAATCTAGTTCAGAAACATGTAAGTGAGGAAATGAAGAAGAACAAAGACTTTCTCAAAGCATTAACTGTGAACCTCGTCTAAGCAAGATATGTTTGAAAAGCAATCTACTCGTATATATGTATGTGCAAGAGCGCTTGTGTGTGTAAGTGGGTGTGTGTGTACTTTTGTGTCGTGTTTGTGTCTGTGTGTTTATGTGGGTAAGTATGTGTGTGTGTATGTGTGTGTGTGTTTGTGTGTGTGTGTGTGTGTGTGTGTGTGTGTGTGTGTGTTGGAATGATCGAAAAGTAGGACGAGTAAGTGGGAAGAAACTTTTATAGATTCTATAGCCCGGTCAGAGAGAGAGAGAGAGAGAGAGAGAGAGAGAGAGAGAGAGAGAGAGAGAGAGAGAGAGAAAAGGAGTGGGCGGAGACATGTTCTTTCTCAAGACAACCCTTCTGTCAGTGAGGAAGCTTGCTCACTTAGACGAATTTAAAAAATTCTAACCAAAGAGATTATACACAGAACTAGAACTCGGGCCAATGACTTCCCACGTTTCAACCATGGAGACACGCCGGCCATACTGTTGCAGACAGTAACAACAGTTAATAGGAACTACTAATAAGACAATACTGTGTAGATATAACGATGGTGTCCTCTTGCGTCGAGATTGGATGCGCAAACTGGCGTGAAAAGGGGCGTAATCGCAGCTTTCACTTGTGATTCGTTAGCTTGTTCACTTTCGTCGTTCAAATTATAGCTCATGTATTTACTTGCCGAAATGCATATAATTTTGCACGGCAGTAAAGTTGGCCAGAGACAATAAAATGTCAGTTCTTTTTTTTTCTTGATCCAGTGATAAAACCTTTCATTTGGGCACTATATTAAACTATGCCCCTTTGGTTTATACACAGGATCGCTACAATAAATTATTTACAATAACCTAGCTTACAAATTGTTCATTTTCTGACAAAAAATGAATGCAATAAACTTAACACCCTTCACAAGAGCCCTGCCATGACATCACCCACAGAATATCATCACCACGCACTGCACTAGATCAGTGGTTTTATTATCCGCAGAAACATGAGAACAGCAAAGGCAAAAACAAGATTCAGCCAATTGCACAAACTATTTACATCCAAGTCAATATCTCTAACTTTAACTTTAAGAAGGAAAATGTTGAAATGCTACGTCTTCCCCACCTCGTTGTATGACGCTGAGACCTGAACTTTTACAAAGAAAAAAGAAAGTAAAATAGCTTCGTTTGAGATGTGGTGCTACCACAGAATGGCCAGAATTAGCTGGAGATTTTTATAAAAACGAACAATGAGCTGTGTCAAAACAAAATGTAGAAAAATAATGTGAATGCTTTAATCAGAACTAGTCCATTGTGAAAAAGGTGCTTGAAGGAAGGGTGTTGGGCAGGAGAGCAAGGGGAAGACAAAGAGTAACATGGATGGACAACATTAAAACAGACAGGAACTGGCCCTGGTATAGTCGAATGTGCAACGGCAGATTGCGACCAGGGTGGATGGAGGGTCATTACACGTCAACTTCTGAGTCAGAGATGACACCTCCAGGTTTTCTAGCTATTATTCACAATGTCATAAAGAATATCTACTGCATAAAGTGTAAGATATTTTTTACACTAAGCTGTCAAGCTGAGAAATAACATAACCACACACTGTTTGCACATCTTAAGAATAGGGTAGGACTAATATTCTTTGACGTCATGTATATCATAGTGAGGGAGCGTGGCAGAGCCCTCCGAAAAACCTCACAGGACTAAAAGGCCCGGTCTCATCCGCGCAGTAAGACCTCACAGCCCAGATCACAAAGCATGTCATGAGATCATGTGTCAGTGGCCATGTGGTCAAGGAGATTTGGGATCTTTATCTATTAACACACAGCATATTCCCACCAAAGGCAGCCACATCCTTCAAATAATAAAGGAATCATGAACGGCCTTCTACCAAATGATATCATGAAAAAATTACCAGGGACAGACACACCCACAAAGATATGGGAACAGGGGGTCAGAAACTAACAAAGACAATCCTACTCCTGCAGGAATAGAAGGAGAGTGTAGTCAACATGGCTTAGGAAAAGCAATTAATTTTGCAAGTATAAAATTGTACTTTTTTATTTACAATACCAGTCATCACCTCGGCTCCCATACCCCAACCCCCCTCCTCGGAAAAACAAAAGTCAGACGTCCTTGGGAGGAAATCTATAAGCTTACATGGATTCACTGGAAATGGAGCTGGGGAGGGTGGACAGGGGGCAATGAGACGTGTCAATATTTCAAAAAGAGCAATATGCGGGCTAGGTTGCTGTAAATAATTTATTGTAGAAGCTGACGTTTAAGTTTCACAGTAAAAATTCAGTAGACCTAGTAAAAACAGTCATTTACATCCTTTAAATATCATCATTTCATCTTTGAGTGAAGATCATTGGTCTTATAAGATCGAGAATTGTGTCGGGATCAACAAGGAAGTTCAAATTCTTCAAATAAGTGCATTCAAAATATTCAATTCGGGTCTCTCAAAAATCTGGCACGCATAGGATGTACCTGGTTGTCAGGTCGGCGGTGCATCCGACAGAAAATGTTTTTTTCTTTTGCATGCAAGAGGTTTCTGATGGAGTTCATCGTTAATTTTCTAATTCCCTTGTTCCTCTTACTGGAGGCTCTAACGGCACACATTAAAAGGTAACTACTTTCAACAGTGAAAGTTGATCTTGTCCTACAAACATACCGTATTACGTATGTTTATTAAAGTCAATGCTTTGTAATGATTTTAAAAAACAATTTTATTACTTTGTCTCTTCCGAAACTCTTCCACCTCTTGTACAGTTTCATCAACATGCTGTGCTCTGCCATCTGTTGAAAGAATGAGGAATGGCGTTGCGTTCTCTCGACCACCAAACGTCGTTCCATTGAAAGCCTCCTCCCTTGCGAATCTGAGAATGTAGTGATAAAAATAATATTTCTGTTGGTGGTCAGAAACATAATCACAAAAATAGTATGTTCAACGTGGTGGAAAAATGAAATTATACGTATTTTAAATTTAGCTGTGACAGACAAACATACCATATTGCCCGCAACATAAAGTCGGAATCGCTGGCAAAATACTACTGGTGTCCCTTAATTAATGCAATCTTCAATAAAGGACACATATTGCTGCTGATAAGGATAAGGTCTTTCTTTTAAGTAACAAAAAATAATAGCACGTCTTCAATACACCGATTCTCGTCTAGGCAAGCTATTTATCAAATAT
>NW_004797527.1:459897-466333 GCF_000002075.1 Aplysia californica
ATATAATGAATGGAGACCTTTAAGGTTCAATTTTTTTTTATGGCAAACCCCCACTTGGAGATTCGAACCAGAGGCATCCGCAGTGTGCTCAAGTGCGTTGCCTCTTGCGCTTGTCCTAAGGCGTTTCCAATAAGCAAGGCGCTACCCAAAAAAGGGGCTCCAATCAAGAAAACTCTTTGAAAATAACAGGCAATTTTAACTGGGCTCTGAAGAGTGCCTTCTCAATGTTTATTTGTGAGTATCCTTGTATGAAAACGTTGTCTTCAGTTTAAGAATAAAATATTAAAAGAGCTCGCTGAACACATTTATGTTAGCGTCATGACCTATCAGACTGTTTGTTTGCATACCTGATTGGTCCTGTCCTTGATGGACATTGAGATTGACTCGTCCAAAACAAATAACACGTCCAAATTTCCCTTTCGACATTCATAATCTGCAGGCTCGAAATCACCTGAGGAAAGCATTGAGAGTTAAACGTTATACAGTTCATTGTGCGGAACATTGGAGTGCGCTCCTGGCAGGTCCTACTTCTTTACTTCCCCGTGTTATTTCTCAATCTCTATCTTGCTTTTTCCAGGCACTAAATTAAATGAGCTTTTTTTTCATAAATTTTAATAACCATTATATATGTATTTATTCAAACATTTATCTATCTACTATTTGCCCTTTTCTCAAGCTAGCCCACTAAGGTACGAAAAGTAAACAATTTGCTTCATCACGTTATGGTAAATGTAACAGTCATAATAATATAAACTGTGTCAGTTTAATAACATTTGTGACATCATAAAATATTGTCCATCTCCGATAGGTCCCAACCTTGCTTGACGGAAAACTTTGAAATTCCCTCAACCAGAGTTCAAGTTCGCAAAGTCTTGGTGTACTTCTGCACCGTAGCCCAGCACAAAGCTATCTGAACAATAGGTAGCCTTGTGTATAGGATGATTACCAGAAAAGCCTTTTAATCTCTTCAAATTACATGCCGAGAGCAGTTTCACGGGCGTTTGGCCAATATAATATCTGACTAGTGTTTCTCATAATATATGTTTGAATTTTCGATTATCGAGCTTATAAGTACACAGTCCATCCATATTGGCTCTCTTTGGTCGTAATTGCTATTGATTATTATAACCATCTTATTTATAGCCGAGGCAGACCGAAGTAGAGTTGTGAGGACAACATCAAGGAATGGACAGGCCTGGAACTCAAAGACACACTCAGGAAAGCTGAAGACCGGAAGCAGTGGAGGAAGCTGGAGCCAAATCTTTAAAAGCGCCCCCACGAACATCCAGTCTACGGGATAGGTGAAGGTGGAGAATTTATCGACAGATTATTTAATCTGTATCGTTTTCATATTGCTATTCTGGTAGTAATGATAGCCTTTACCCGGTGCCCGGGGATTATTATTTCCAAAAATGTTATCCAGCATTCAAGTAAAGGAACTCATTCATTAATTAAACAATCCATTTTTTAAATGTTCGTTGTATTCTATTAACATTTCAAAAAAAAGAAAAGCAATCGGGATATAACAAAATCCACTTAAGTTTCTCACCACTTTGATAAATAAAACTGGTTTGGAACTAGGTTTTTTTAATGTTCAAGTCCGCTGCCAAGTAAACTTCTATCCATTACATCTGATGGCTCTTGTGGTTCTCTGTGGTATTGCTCTTAATTTATTTATTTTTAATTTGCAAGATACTATTTCTATCAAACTCATATTATATAAAGCCAGTAGCAAACTACTGCGTGTATTTTTCCTTTCCTTTATCAGCTAAGGAAATATGCAAAACGCTATGCCAAAAGAACAAAAACAAAATGTTATTGGGCTTTTTTCTTTAAGTTATGTCAACGCTTGGAAATCGGAAGAAAATAAAAATATTACAGTTACATGTACGCTCACACTTACCCTCTTTGCATAGGCAGAAAATTATTCCTATCCAAAGCAGGTGATGTATTGAATCTCTCATGTTAATAGGCCAGGTCCAACTTTTTCGTCTGCTGATATTGAAAACAACTGCATACACAAAAGCGGTTTACACACTAAATACTCATTTTTATATCTTCCAGCAATATGAAACCTTTTCTGAATGTTCAATAATTTAGGTGAGAGGCACTATTCATCCCATAGGAGGTTGTCAGCGAGTATCCACGTCAATAGTCCATGCTGTAACCTTATCAAATAAATGGACTACCAAAACGCGCGCATTTAAATGCGCCTACTTCCTCAAATATATAACGATTTCCACTTCAATGTATCTATTAATTTTGTTATCTATTCGTCCTTCTATCTATCTTCCAATCCATCAATCCATCTTTCTGTTTAAATCAATTCCCCCCTTCTCTCTCTCTCTCTTTCTCTCTCTCTCTCTCTCTCTCTCTCTCTCTCTCTCTCTCTCGTTCTGTATCTAGTATATTTTTACACTAAGTAATGAGCCATTTCTGATTTAGTGAACATCATTTTGAAATGTTACCTATATCCTACTTACTTTTCATTATGATTTGTGGAAGTGTAGATCTACACCAATAATATCAATCTGAAAAATACTTTAAAAGTAATGGTGAAGGCTTCTCTTTCGGTAGCTTAAAAGTATTTGTATGTTAAATCTAACGGCATTAGTCTGACGACCTACTTGGTCATGAAGAGGATTCTGTGGATCTGTGCAGACCTTCAGATAAGCTTTGACCTGTGCAAGCCTGTGTCTTTCGTTCATGTCGGGTAGGCCTAGCACATATCGCATTGCATCAGCTGATGTATCTTTTGTGCAACCGAGTATGGCTCTCATTCCTTCATTCTGGACCACGCCCAGCCTTCTAAGTTACGTCTTTGACAGTGTCAGCAGCCCAAAACCATAATCTACCTGAGACAAGACAAGCGTGTCAAAGAGCAAGACCAAATTTCTCTGCGGCATCCTGTCTCCCACCATCACCTTCACTGCATTCAGCCCTTTTCTGGCCTTTGTGACGATTTTCGATATGTGATCCTTTCCACTCAGAGTCCTGTCAAACATAATTCCGAGGTAACGCAGTGTTTCTTCTCTTTTGATTGTCTGGCCTTTGATGTATACATCTGGCATCTGGGCTTTCACTGCTCGATTGTTGAGAGATCACCAAAGTACTGTTGCTTTTCCAAGATGGATTTTGCCTTTATTTGCTTCACAGCATGCTCCCATCCTATCAAGTTCTTTCTGTAAACTGCTGGCGATCACTTGTCTGTCTTTCCCTGTGCGGTATGCGAGACCGTCGTCCATAAAGCTTAGTGTCCTGCCAGGGCCTTCCAGTTGGCTAGAAGTGATTCCTACTGTATACACGTTGAACAAAACAGGTGATAAGGCAGAGCCTTGAGGTAAGCCAGGTATGATCGTGCAAGCGTGGGATGCCCACGAGCCAAGCCTCATAGCCACCCTCCTCTTCAACATTGCTTCTCCAATACAGATAATCAAAGCTGGGGTGATTCTCATGTTGACTAGCGTTCTCGTCAGTACCTCGTATTATACCCCGTTGTACGCGTCTTCCAAGTCTAATGCAAACACTACTATTTCTTCACCCCGCTCAAAACCATCATACACATCAGAGGCCAGGACTGCAGCGTTCATCCAAGTGTCTTTGTGATTCTTCTCCTCCAGTTCAGCTGCCAGCATTTGGGCCACAATCTTTTCCGGTAGTTTCTCTATTGTCTTCTGCATGGTGATGATTCTGTTGGATGCAATCTTGCTTGGGTCTTTCTCAGGCTTAGGTACTGGTGCCAGATGGCTGTCCAGCCAATCAGTCGGTATCTGTCCATTTCCAAGACTGTTGTTAAAGGTCTGTGTTAAAACCTCCAGATCTGCCTCACTCAGCTGCCTCATGTGTGAGTTTCGCAAGCCATCAGGTCCAAGTGCCGTGTCTTTTCCGCTCATGATGGTGCACTTAACGGTTTCAGATGTCAGCACAACTTTAGATGTTTGGCTTGTGAGGTGCATTTTGGAGGTTCTTCAACATGTTTCGTCTTCCAACTTCATTCTTTTGGTTAGTTTGTTCCAGATACCGATTGAATAAGGCATTTCCCTTCTCCTCATCGCTTCTGACCCAGATGTTGTTCTCTCATTGGAAGTCTGGTATTGACTTACTTTTCTGTCGGTTCTTCATTGCTTCATACAGATCCCAAAACTTATGCAGGGCTTTGTCAGCAGATACCTCCTCACAAAATTCCTCATATTTTCTGCCCTTTGCTTCATTGGCCACCAACTTGAACCTCTCTTGGTGCCTGTTTGGTTACATCTCTAAGCTCCTGGTCCGAACTGTTCTTCTGTGACCTTCTCAAGGCTCTCCTTTTATCATTCCACAGTACCTCTAGCTCATCGTTTCACCATGGAGGTTGCTTGATGGCTGGTGGCCCGCTTTTTCTGGTTGTTTGGCCTCGGTGCCTAATCAAGTTTATTGGGTCGTCATCACTAATGGGGTATCTGAAGGCTTTTGGTGGTCTCTTTTGAATGCAGCTGCTTCCTCTCTTAAAAACATTGCACGGATAGTGATCATTTCGATGAGGGCCTAACGTACTCCATTTACTGACTGTTGAGGTCTGTAGGCTGGTGATGGCTAGGCTGATTGCACTGTCCGAGTCCTCTGTCCTCATTGCTATTCTGTTCATACTCCCATCGTTAATGCATGTTAGGTCGCAGTGATCCTGACCATCTTCCAGTGTTTCACTCTGTGGGTAGGTGATGGCATTCCCCCACAACTCTCCCCTTGCATTGAAATCTCCACAGAAGATCGATTCACCAGGTAGACTTCTTTGCATTTCGTCAAGCACCATCCAATCTGCTTTCTTCATTGTGCAGTTGCACGCGTAAATATTTATGATGTTCCTAACTGATTGCTTATGTAGTTCTACGGCAACAAGATGCGGGTTGTCTGTGTTCCATCCGCTGACATCTAACTCTCTGTATTCAATCTCATGTTTCACCATGATCAGCTGGCCATGTCCTTTTCTATTGTAAATCGCCTACTTGAACCCCATCGCTCCAAAAGTCCTAGATTCACCAAGCTTGGTTTCTTGCAGGCAAATGATGTCTGCGTTGTACACTACCTTCTCTATTAATGTCCTTCTTTGTTCAACGCTACTGCAGTTCCAATATAGAATCCTCAGGTGACTTATAACAAGGCGTTCGGACTTTGTCCTGTGTCTTCTTGCACCAGCTCTTCTCTTCCTTTTCCTCCCATTTCTCTTCCCTCTTCTATCTTTCAGAGCCTCAGATGAGCATCTACGTGGAGCACGAAAGTTTTGAATGCGAAAGGAGTGCAGTTTGGTGAAGGTAGGATGGGCAGGCTGCGTGACCCCATCAGAGGCTACACCAACCAGCTGATGATGGAGACAATCAGCCTACCCACACTGAAATGGACCCTCATGAAGAGGGGCGAGGAAGCATGGAGCATCCCGTCTTCCTAAGACCCCAGTTCTAGATTCAAGTAATTCAAGTAATCTAACGGCATTTTTTGCATTCAGCATGCTAATATACGTTAGAACTTTATATATCAGTCTCTTGTCCGTAATAATTAACATTTTATGAAAATTTACACTTATATAGATGTGTTTTTGTGTGTTCTTTTTGCCAATATACGAAATAGGTCATTCCGTCATTTTCACGATGGCATACATTAAAGATTTTTTGTCCTGTGTTTGCGAAAAAGTTAAACTGGTACCCTGAATTGTTTCAACAACATCACGAAGTGTTGACTTCACAGGGTAATAATTGCTCAAATCACTGAAAAGCCATTTTCATACGGTTTTATGGGTTTACAGAATCGGAATTATATGACAGAGGATTTCTTTACTCTTTGCATGCTTCAATATTGTCTTTGACGTCAAGAAAACATTAAAAAATTGAGTATGTGCACTGTTATCACATGATTGTGTGACTGCTCAAAGATATGCTTTTTGCTCGTTGTGTATACTGCGTGAAATTCTGTTTTGAATTAATGTAAATAAACCTCTGTAGCATGAAGACACACACACACTTGCGGTAATCTCCACATGGGCGGGAACCTCCGTCGTTTTTAGGCGCAACATGCAGAGGCGTTGCCCAGGGGCTGTTTGATTTCCGTATTATGCCCATTTTCTCCATCTTAACGAACTCCTTCTTTGCAGACGCGAGTTTGTCTGGTGCCAGGCGACGAGAACGAGCAAAAACAGGTCGAACTTTGGTGGGAATAAAGTGTTGCACACCATGCTTGACATCTGCTGTGGAAAAAGCAGGCTTTAAGAGTTCGGGCTACTCGTTGAGAATCTTGCGGAATCTATTGCTTGATGATTCTATGAGGGCCAGATCTGGGCCAGTTGAAATGGAACTGACCGCGCAAGAGATATGCGAGAAGGTTTCTGCCTCCATTAGACGGTGTCCTCGAACTTCAACTAATAAATTGTGCTGCCGGAGGAAATCAGCTCCCAGTAAGGGTCGCTTAA
>NW_004797527.1:467070-468078 GCF_000002075.1 Aplysia californica
TTTGTGTTCTCCCAACAAAGCTAGCATTTTTTCCATCATCTCAGAGGGTCTGTTATCGCCCAGTTCTTTTATGCTCAATAAGGCTGCTGCTTTTTCTTCCTCCGATAAGCTATAGGCCTCTGTAAGGAGGTGAGGAAATTATGGATAGGGATCTTGCTGCTGTAGCTGCATCAAGCGCCGCTACGACGTAGTAGTATTTTGTCTCGTCAGTTGCGATCCCACGCAAAGCAAATTGGGCCTCTATTTGTGCGAACCACGTGGAAGGACACGAAGTCCAGAACGTAGGAAGTTTGAGTGACTCCTTACCCCAGCCCCATTTTGAGTTGCTGACAGCACCGATCACCTTCATTTTTGAGGTTGCAATGGTATCTTTTTCCCTTCGATCTGAATTATTGGTTGCCGCGTTGCCTCCTTCACCCATGTTGAGAAGAAGCACACCTCAGTCTTGGTTGCATTCAAAGTAAGTTTCCATTCATTGCTCCATTTCACAGCCATGTCCACAATCAACTGTGTCGCCTTTTCTCTTTTTGCGTGACTAGCCAATATTGTGCAGTCATCAGCGAACATGGAGTAGATCAGCCTGGCGAAGACAGTTGTTGTGTGTCAGGGTTTGGGAGGGATTCTGCGAGGTTGTTTATGAAGAATATAAACAGCAGCGGTGATAGTACAGCTCCTTGGGGAAGCCCTTGTTTGAAATTCTGGCTTTTGCTTATTTCTCCATTCAGGCGAACACGGGCTTGTCTGTTTCTCAGGAAACCATGGATCCATCTGACTGCACGCAACGGAACTCCCTTGTCAGCCATTGACAGTAATAGTCTTTCATGCCTTGGAGTAGTCCAGCAGGACTAGCACTGATCGATGGAATTTTGGCTTTTGTTGAAAACCATCCTCAATTCCTTGACAGATTCTGATGATCTGATCAGTGCAGCTATGACCTTGGCGGAAGCCTGACTGAATATCTGCAATCCATTCATTCTTCTATTTACTTTTACTTACTTTTTTTCTTCC
>NW_004797527.1:468178-472209 GCF_000002075.1 Aplysia californica
CGGAGGAAATCAGCTCCCAGTAAGGGTCGCTTAACATTGGCAGATATCAAACGTGCTTTAAACACACGGTCACCGAAATGAAGAGGAATAACTTTGGATCCATAGGTCGATATGGTTGTTCCGTTGACTGCTTGCAAGGGTGGACCTGTCGCACCTGACGTTCTTTCAGCCCATGACGCTGGTGTCACAGAGACTTGAGCACCTGTGTCTATCAAGAAACGTTGTTTAGACTTTATGTCCGTGACAAGCAGCTGAGTTGCTTTAGAATCTGTCGTCGTTGTTGAGCAACATTGCGGACCAACAGTTGGATCTTCTACTTTTACTGCTGGCCCGCTCTCCCATTTCCCTGATGCTTTTTGTGTTGGAAATTCTTAAAGTGCTTGCATGGACTGCTGCAGCGTCTTGCGTTAGATCCAAATTTTCGATGGAACCAGCAAATAGCATCAGCTTCGGGCAGACCTGAAACAGAATCAGTAGGTCGCATCGCTGTATAGACTTTCAAATTTGGCGAAAGGGAGTTGTATAGGTTATCCGCTTATTTCGCCAATGCGCGGTAATCTGTCCTGTGGTAGGAGTTCTGGCAGCAGCTGTAAAATATATGGCGAAAAAGAAAACACCGTTTGTGTTCTCCCAACAAAGCTAGCATTTTTTCCATCATCTCAGAGGGTCTGTTATCGCCCAGTTCTTTTATGCTCAATAAGGCTGCTGCTTTTTCTTCCTCCGATAAGCTATAGGCCTCTGTAAGGAGGTGAGGAAATTATGGATAGGGATCTTGCTGCTGTAGCTGCATCAAGCGCCGCTACGACGTAGTAGTATTTTGTCTCGTCAGTTGCGATCCCACGCAAAGCAAATTGGGCCTCTATTTGTGCGAACCACGTGGAAGGACACGAAGTCCAGAACGTAGGAAGTTAGCACCGATCACCTTCATTTTTTAGGTTGCTGACAGCACCGATCACCTTCATTTTTTAGGTTGCAATGGTATCTTTTTCCCTTGGATCTGAATTATTGGTTGCCACGTTGCCTCCTTCACCCATGTTGAGAAGAAGCACCCCTCAGTCTTAGTTGCATTCAAAGTAAGTTTCCATTCATTGCTCCATTTCACAGCCATGTCCACAATCAACTGTGTCGCTTCATTTGCCTTTTCTCTTTTTGCGTGACTAGCCAATATTGTGCAGATAGTTGTTGTGTATCAGGGTTTGGGAGGGATTCTGCGAGGTTGTTTATGAAGAATATAAACAGCAGCGGTGATAGTACAGCTCCTTGGGGAAGCCCTTGTTTGAAATTCTGGCTTTTGCTTATTTCTCCATTCAGGCGAACACGGGCTTGTCTGTTTCTCAGGAAACCATGGATCCATCTGACTGCACGCAACGGAACTCCCTTGTCAGCCATTGACAGTAATAGTCTTTCATGCCTTGGAGTAGTCCAGCAGGACTAGCACTGATCGATGGAATTTTGGCTTTTGTTAAAAACCATCCTCAATTCCTTGACAGATTCTGATGATCTGATCAGTGCAGCTATGACCTTGGCGGAAGCCTGACTGAATATCTGCAATCCATTCATTCTTCTATTTACTTTTACTTACTTTTTTTCTTCCGCTTGTACCGGGGGGGGGGGGGTCGCGGGGAGACACAGTCGTCTGTCTGCAGCAAGGCGAGTGGCCTGTAGGAGGGACGTCCCGTGAGCTCTGAGGGTGTCTGTCACAGATTCACTCCATGGTCACCTTGGTCTTCCTCTGGCTCTCCATCCAGAATATTTAATATTGTATGCTCTCAGAGCTGGATGGTTTGAGGGCATCTGCGTGAGGTGTCCGAACCACTTGACCTTTTGTTCTTGAATTTGCGGTAGGACTGGTGTTGCTCCTACGGTGTCCCTTATGACTTCATTTTTAATTTTGTCTATTCTTGTTTTGTTGACCGCTCTTCTTAAGCATTTCATCTCGCATGTGACCAGTTTCCTCTCTAGTGCTTTTGTTAGGGACCATGTCTGGCACTGATATGTGAGTGTTGGAAGGAAAATGGCGTTGATGAGCTTCGCCTTGGTGCTCTTGGGGATATTGGAATGTTTCAGGAGAGGGCCGAGTTGATAACTGACTGCGTTTGCTCTCTGGCATCTTGTCTCCATCTCTTGCATACCCTGTTAAACTTACATAAATGAAATGGGAGTTAAATCGACACAATTTCATTTGCATATGTACGTGTGTATGTATGCCTAATTATCTATACCTTGTATTAGCAAGCCAAAGTGTCTGCGTTGCCATTTGATTTCCACCGCTATCTATCTATCCCCATCAGCAAATGTCGCCGAGGCAACAGTCATTATGAATTATGCAGCGGATTCCGTTTAGCCTCGGCTAAAAAACTAACTTGCCATTTTCTTTTTCAGATGGAATTTCAGAAACAAATGTCATTTTCAATAGACCACACATTTGTGTGTGCATCTCTCTCTCTCTCTCTCTCTCTCTCTCTCTCTCTCTCTCTCTCTCTCTCTTTCTCACTTTATCTGTCTGTCTGTCTCTTTATCTCTCTCTGCCCCCCCCTCCACGCTCTCTGTCTCTTTCTCTCTTTCTTTCTCACTTTCTTTCTTTCTCTCTCTCCGTCCCTCTCTCTCTCTCTCTCTCTCTCTCTCTCTCTCTCTCTCTCTCTCTCTCTCTCTCTCTCATACCAACGATCACAGAAGTAAATATAAAACAACACGCTTACTTAATTTTGCAGATGACTCCGCTATTATTGGATTAATAAACCTTGATGATGAAAAAGAGTATTTCGAAGAAATATGCATGCTTTTTTATTCAAATTTTCTAAAAGTGAACATCTCAAAAACGAAGGAAATGATTTTTGATTTTTTTTAGAAGAGAAAAACCAACAATCCCACCACTCGTAATTGAACAAGAAGCGCAAGAAATCTCGGATTCATACAATACTTTGGTCTTACAATCTTACAACAAATTTACATGGCAAAATCACGTAAACAACGTCGTTAAAAAGATAAATCAGAGGTTGTACTTTCTGAAGAAACTTAGATCCCTCAATCTGAATTCATCCATCCTTCAGATATTCTACACCACAACAATAGAAATTTTGATAACTTTTGTTGAACAATTGGTAGAGACTTAAGTAACTCTGAATACCAGCACAAAACAAACGTCTTAAAAAAATGCGGAAATAATGCTAAGTGGCCATAATCACCCGCTGACATTGGAATTTCAATTATCAACCTGCAGTAAATGATACATTTTTTAACAAGCAAGAACATTCGGTTGAAGGGTTCTTCCCGCCTCCTCATGCTTTTAACGCTCTTGCAAAATTTCTGGAGTCTTCTTTACATTTTGTTACCAGCTGTTTTCCTTATACTGTCCTTGACCTGTTTTTAGCTTCCTTTACTACCCTTGTTGCTTGGCGGTGTTCCTGTGTGTATAGTGTATAGGTTCTGGGGATGTAATCTTCCTCTGTCTTTGATGGTTTCCTTCACTTGGTCATTCCACAAAATATTTTTTCCTCACCTTCCCTCCTGTTTTCCTGGTACTGCACTCTTTTTTTTTTAATGCTCTGTTCCCATGCTTTGAAGTGGCTCAATTCCTCTTCAATGTCTCCCGGTTGTTTGGGCAATTTATGAACTGCATCTTTCATACGACCGTGTATCTTACATTTGGTATTGCCTTTATATTATTTAGATTTACTTCTCTTCATTTCCTGGCTTCTGGCCATTTCCTGTTTGATGACTGCTCTGTGGCCAGTGTCTATGGTAAAGTTGGGTGAGAATCTCTCGTGTTTCTCAGTTTCGATCGTTTGGCCAGGATAAAATCAATTGGAGATGCTGTCTTTAGATCATTTCATTAGTACCAAGTTTTAACTTGACTTCTTTTGTGTTGGAAGAAGGTTCGTTTGACGTTTCTATTCCTTTGTCCGTTGGAGTCTGTGCGTTAATTTTCCTCCTTTCTTTGTTTTCTTAAAGGTTCTTATCCATTACCGGCTTGATGGGCCCGTCGTAACTTCACCAGAGCTCATATATACATACACACACACACACACACA
>NW_004797527.1:473247-474750 GCF_000002075.1 Aplysia californica
CACACATATATATATATATATATATGTACACACACATTTACACAGTTACAGACACACACACGCACATGCGCTGCAAATTTCTGCAATTTGCTTCTTTAGGTTTTAGGTCTCGAGCAGACATTAACGATCATCCTGTTCTTTCTCTTCTTGATCAGCTCGGCTTTTTTTTTCTTTTCTTTTTTTTTTGCCTGGTCGTGCTATTTGTTGCAAAATTGTTCGGGCCACCTATATTTGTTGTTAATTGCTTTCTCTGCTCTTCTTTTTCTCTCTCTTACCCTATAGCAACAGTTTCGCTGGTCCATTTGATCTATCCATGAAGTCAGAGAAACTCAATTGTCTATTCCAGATTATTATAGAACTTTTACAACCTGCCATTTGGAGCACTATTTTTCCCGTCTGTCAATGATACGGTATATCACTTTTCGGCGGATTCCAGTCGTCTCTCTTGGTCCTTTTTTTGTCATGATAGACAAACTGGCGTAGAGATATCATAAACTTGAGGCCTGGAGACACTTGAGTAGACTTAGCTAACATTCTCCAATGAGAGAGAGCTATTTTTTCTTATGTTTTGTTCGTTCTGGGGGGCTTTTAAGGGACCATGAAAGTCATTCCCACAGGAGAGAGATGGAAGACTGAAAATTTAATTTTAATCAATGCGGCAAATCCGAGTTCAGGTGAGTGTGTTTATCTTCAATACGCATGACAGTTGCCAAGACGTATGTAAGGAGAAGATTAGGGTTGATCCACGAGCCTTTAAACACTAACACACTGTCAAGATTTTTTTCACTGTCTATAGTTGGGTATCCATTGCAACCTGAGCCACCTGGGTAAAATGAGGGAAATTCATATTAAGCGCCTTTCCCAATAAGTGCACAAAGTCTGTCCCCTGACTGCATTCGAACTAACGACACCACGGTTGCGACTCCAAGAGCCTAACCAGTAGCGCGGATCACGTGCTAACCAGTATATCAAAACACATTTCTCCCTGGCGCCATAACTGTCATTTCTGTGTCTATAGCGCCGTAAAACATCTAATATGCCGTGCAAACGTTCATGCGCTGTATCTAAACCTAGCAGGATATTCAACAGTGGATACCTGACCTATAAATCGCTCTTTGGGATAACCCAAGCGATGACGACACTCGTAGAGAGTTTGACGGTACATTAATACTAATAAAACATCGCAAATGTGCTCCTGCCGAATAGTGCCGAAACATAGCCCACAGTAGGCAATTTAAAAATAAACGCGATCGACAGTGCACTATTCTATACTAAAATTATGGGAGCCCCGGAACAATCCAGCGGAGTACTCAAGTGAATTGTGATTGGTTCATTGTCATGCCGCTATTTTAAGTGACTCTGTGACCGTGAACCTGAGGGAGGTGAACGTGACATACTTAAGTCACAGTCCTATGAGTTGTGCTTTTGAACGGTTTTGTAGTGAAGTGGTGAAAGGTATTACTTGAGTGTTCAGTTCTAATGCAGGATGAATGAAATTGACGT
>NW_004797527.1:476579-491413 GCF_000002075.1 Aplysia californica
TCTCTCTCTCTCTCTCCCTTGCTTGCTGCTTTTTTTTTTACCTCATTCTCCTACTTTCTCTTTCGTTTCCTTTCTTTCTTCAATTTTTTCTCACGACGTAAGAAAATAACGCATTAGTTTGGACCCAGAGTCACAATGAGACTTGGCGCTATACAATTGAAACTTTATTAGGTAGGTTGAGCATTTGAATAACATCAATAGATATTAAAAACAGGTAATGTTTCAGTATTAAACCATGTAGACTAAACAATAACGACTTTACCTGTGAGAGAGAACAAAATGGACACTTTCATAAAATTCGGATTTTTATTCGTCTAGAATTGATCGCTTTGTGCGATACGACATGAGTTAGTCTTAATTTCACTTTCAATTCCTACAGGTTTCTAAAATTGTATTTAAGTAGACGGCCCTCGATTTAACTTTCAGTTTCGACAAAAATCAACGTGTCAGTTCAACAAACTTGGATCCCAATGAACATCTCGACGGGTTAGAACGATCATGACAGAGTTATGGACTGTTCGTTGCCCTATGACATTCCTGAAACTCTCCATGCGCAGTTTTGCGTTTCTCCCGAGACTATCTAAATCGAAAGACGACAAAAAAAACTTCAAGACAGTAGAGCATGCAAAGTGATAAATGTATGCATTATGCGCAATTTACATAACATTTATACAAGAAAAAGTAGAAGATATAATAAGGTATCATATATAATGAAAGCGCGTCTATTATATTGTGTTAATTTGTTTTGATCTGCGTGACGTTGGTTCAAAATTGGTATCATGCCGGGTATTGATGTGGATGGCCCTGGCTCGAATCCCAAATGGGGGCATTCTAAAACGTTGCTTGTACTGGGAATTTTTAATCTCTCCAGCTCATTGGCTCGATCCAGTCAGATGTGGACATTAACATTGAATGTCTAGTTTCTTAAACAACTTTACAATGTTGAAAGGGGGTTTAACTCTAGCTTTTACTCCTTTTTACAAGTGAAGGTCTACTGGCTATACATCATAAATATCTGCTGACGTCGGAATTAATGCTATTATTTTGTAAGATTAAATGTCTTGTTTGAATCGAACCCGTACGTCGTAGGTATACCGAAACGTGTAAAAATAAACTTGACAACATTTGAATATTGATATTAAAAAAACAAGTTAAATGTAGAGTTAAATTACTAAGACATTGGAAAAACACAAGAGCTATTTTGGGGGGACATTCCATGCATGTGTGAACATACTAATTTTTATTTATCCTAGTTATATTTATATGTGAATGATGATAAATGTGACTTTGCCTGGTACGGACATAACGTCCCGGCAACACGTGTAACACAAACACTCAGATTACTATAATTTCGAACCACTTGACCCTCACAATCATTACCTCCATGAGTTCGAGTAATCTGAGTTCGGTTGTATTCCTATAATTTACATAGAACTGATGAACTATATTTACTGACAAGTATAAAAGATAACAGCAGTTTAAAAGATTATCCCACCCGCTTTCCATATAAATTTTTAAGGTCAGTCAGCGAATAATAATAATAATAATAATAATAGATAGCATTTGTATAGCGCATATCCCCGCTCAACAGCAGGCTCTATGCGCTTTACACTATATTATTACCCCAGCAGACCATAGAACACTCCCAAACATTCTCAGCTTCCCGGGAAGCATACAGTGCAAGCAGCCGATTAAGCGCTCAAACACTAACAAACTGACAAGATCTTTTGCTGTCTATAGCCGGGTACCCATTCCCACTTGGGTGAAGTGAGGAAAATTCGTGTAAAGTGCCTTTCCCAAGGACACAACGTCGGGCCCCTGACGGGATTCGAACCCACGACCTTACGGTTGCGAGTCCGAGAGCCTAACCACTAGGCCACCGACGCCGAATGGAACATGTCACCAAGAAACAATAAAGGAAAAAATGCTAAAGACGTTAAGTACAGTCCGCGAGAAGGCTGCTATCAAAATAAACATTGATGTGTAATGCCACTGAGTTTGTTATTTTTAATCTATGCGCACACTATATCATACGAATATATTTGTGCTACTTTCACAATCTGTAAGAAATTCCTGCGTATGGTTTGAAAGGTGCAAACGATGTGACAAATTTATAATATTGTCATCTTTATTTTACCCTTCACATTGAAATTTTTTATGAGATATACAATGTGTCACGACGTAGTGGAATCAGGCGCTCGTCAATTTTTGGGCATATTGAGTTGTTGGTATCATCTTAAAGCCTGTTCATGTATCTTGCTTTCGGTGGAAAAAAAATACTCATCTACCTTGAGCAGAAGTCGAGATACAATGTATTTGCATTGAAGGAGATGGGGGTCGCCTGGTTTCAGAGATAAAATTAGCGAGTACGTAAATGGCCGTTAACGTTTGCTGATTTCCAAAGTTTAAGAGTACTAAGAAACTGAAAATTAACAATTTTATGCCTTCTGTCAACGTTTTTCAGTAAAAATCAACACCGAAATATATTTTCAAAAAGACATAAAAGGTGGTGAACCCATTAACAAAAATTCGTGATTTCATTGCTTTGACGATCACCTGATCTCACCACAATGCCTCTCCTATATTTAATTCATATTTATACTTACTTGTGTTTTTTACCATTCCTGTCCAGCAACAGAAAGTTTCCCACTTGGGCAATAAAGTACAATATATTTCTCATCTTTTCTTAAATTTAGCAGCCACACTACAAAAATACCCAGAACTTGTCAAACAAATCTATTTCCATAGACATTAAAACAATTGAACAAAACATACCACTTAAATTTAATAAAACACAATTTGCAATTCTTATCGAACTATAACACCAATTCAGTAGATAAAAGGGTTCATGGTGGTTTCAAAGATCGACTCTGGTAAATGAAGGAAATCAGCACGCATTCCTATATCCTTAGTGTCTCTTCTCGCTATTCTCCGCTGTTGACTGAAAAGATGCCTTCTCCAGAGTTCTACCAAGACTGTCCCAGAGATCCATCAGCGCATTTACCTGAAAGAATACAGTTATTTTTTAACGATACATTTTCGTTGGAATTCAAGTTTTCTTTTGTCAATTATAATTAATGAAGAAGTGAAAAACTATTTGAACTGTCATACCCCATCTCCGGGTCAAATTGACCTATATGATGAGAGGAAAGACCGAAAAAGAATGAAAAAGGAAAGCACATGTATCGCTAGCACCTGACAACCATAAAAATTATTACATGAATATGGGAAGTAAAAAATGGATAACGGTGCGTGATGAGGCAATTTGGTATTTCCTTCTAATAAAGGAAACGGATGTTTTCACATAATATATAATGGTGAAAAAAATGACGAATTTTTTCGAAATACAAATATTTTCCCCGCAAAAAAAACTGATAATAATTTATTTATTTCTCAATCAAATACACACCTAGAGTTTTCACATGCCACACTGTAAATGCAAATGCTACAATGTAAAATAAGGCCACGTTGTAACCCCAAATGTACAAAGGACAATAGGCAGCTTCATGTTATGAATCAGGTGCATGCAATTTTCAATTTCAAGTGGGTCATCTTTTTAAAGTTCAATTACGTGTCACTTTGTAACTACAATAAATAATGCTGTAACAGCTTGTTGGTCTCTAAACACTTCTTTCGCGAAGTCATAATATCACCTAAGCTTACGCTGAAAGACAAGCACAAGAGTAGCTCTAAAGATCCAGACCCTTGTAAAATTGCAAAGATGCCAGCCTAATATTTAAAAAATCAGACGAGAAGACAAATTAATGACGCCTTCTAAATCACATGAGAAATTTGGGAATTAAATGTATTTTGCCTAACATGCAAGCAGCTTTCAGGGCCTTGCAGGCATATTATGTGCTTGCGTGCTTGGCAAGAGTTATAATGTAATAGCCTTACTGAACTTTTGTTTAACATAATGTCATTCCCTCCCCTTTTAAGTAGTATTACTCGAACATTTAAAGTTGTTGTGCGGCATTTGCATTACACATTTTGTTACATATGAAGTCTGTAATTATATTCATGTTTAAGCATTTGTGTTTATATTTGAGACTACTGTGGGGCTTTTTAAAGCTCAAATGAGGCATTTCAAACCAAAATGTGGCATTTTGAAAATACTACGTGTGCATTTGATTGGAAAAACTAAATATGTCAAATTTTATTTATCCATCATTTTGAGATATTCACAAATCCATGTGCAAAGCTAAAGCTACACGGCAAAGATATTAGAGGTACTACTTTAAGATCTTGATGATGATGATGATGATGATGATGATGATGATGATGATGATGATGATGATGATGATGATGATGATGAAGATGATGATGATGATGATGATGATGATGATAACAACCTGCTGCTGATTCAGATCAGAGGAGCCCACACGGCTGGCAGTTCGACTAAGACACCTGATAATGCCCTCTGGAGAATCCAGGATCCCATCCAACGAAGTTGACTTTTCAGTTGTGTCGTCTGGGTACGGTATATTTATGTGTGTCGGGGGTGGGGGTGGGGGTGGGGGGTAATTAGATCCAAGCATTATCAAGTGACAGCATGCTTAATTGCTTTTCATTAACAGGCTCCTCCTCGACAATGAATCAGAAATAATTCACTTCTGCTAAAAATATAGTCTTCTGCTTGTCAGTAGGCCTACCAGAAAGCGATGACATGATCTGCACAGCCAGTGAGCCTGAGCCCAAAACATTACACATTTTGAAACGATGGGGGTGTTTTTATATGGATAGTTATTAACTTGAAAAATATCAGTCTTACGCATTTCCTTGTTGATTCATAGACAACATTTATGCATTAAATACCTTGAGTTGTATTACGTTAGCCTCATATATTTTATTAGGAGAAAAATCCCAGAAAAACTGCAAATAGCTACTAATAATCATCTTTTTTTAAGATGCACAAAAGTCATTTTAAGAAAGGACAGAGGACAGGATAGTATTCCTGGTTGGAAAATATTGATTATAGCCTGGTTCAGGGGTTAAGTCGCTCTCTATGATCCTTGGAATTGATTTTTTAAAAGAATAATTTAAAACCTTCCATCATACTAGAGTCTTTCAAGAAGATTAAAATGTTATGCAAAATGCATGTCATAACAATGTTTACAGATATTGAGGGGGGGGCCGTCCACTACTGTTTGACCAAAACGCTTTTTTCGATTTGGAGAACATTCCTGTAAAAGTTCTTTTAAAGTTTCTGCGATAAATAGAAAATGAAGGCAAGTACTCAAATAAAGAGGCAGACACAAGGTTCTTCAATTGAAAAAAACAACTTTTTAACGGAACAGAGAGAGAGAGAGAGAGAGAGAGAGAGAGAGAACAGTAAAAGCAATATTCAGTGAGCAAAATCTACACCTTCCCCTTCCCTCTTCTTAATTTCCACTTGTCTCCATTATGTCCCGTTGTAAACCGTATCGACCTTTTTTTTACCTTTGCTCTCAGTCTCCATATCTTTCGGCTTCCGGTGCATTTTCTGGGAAGGATACAACGGGCACATTCAGGGCAAATTGTATTAAATAGTCATAACTTGTACTTAAGCTAAGAAAACTTATAAAGTTTCAATTCCTGTTTCGTGTCCAAGGGCTCTCCCTCCCATTTGTCCTCGATCAAGTCACATTTTAAGCCGATATTTTTCTTTTTTTTTCTTTTAAATTTGTTTTTCGTTGTATTGATTAATTGTTCATAACACGGATTCAGAGACAGTGCTTGACAAAAGATTTTATCTGTGAATTCAGCTAATACACAAAAAGAAAAAAGAATATTTTACATCATGTTATCAATGTAACGAAATGACCTAAACATTATACTATCTGTGTACAAATGATTACATTAGAGCGCAGATAATTGTCCTTGTAAAAGAGTATCTGTGTGCAAGTTAACGTTTTGTTTTCCATTTTTTAAAGCAGAGACATTTGTAAACTCTGGGTGTTTTTTTAATTTGGTTTAAGAGAAAATGGAGTTATGGTTTTGTTCGTTTTGTTTTGTTTTCCGTTTTTTAATGGGAGGCGTCCCCTTTTTTTACATTCATTTTCCGTTTGCTCCTTTTCTTTTGTAAGTGGTGTAAATGTGTATGGGTGTATCAATTTATACAGTAGTTACCATCTAGGGGTGGGACTTTATAAGACTTTTGCCGTCTAGTATCATAACATTAAGAGAGAAGACATAGAGAACAAGTTGCATATATTGACTTCATTCTTTGTCAGTCCTGAAAAGTCAGTTCAAGAAAAGTATCAATAATTCAATTCTCTGTAAAATGTCTCCAAATCCAGTAAGCAACTATGAGCTTCAGAAAAGACTCGTACCCATTTGTTCTTTATGCTTGGCAGTGTGTACAAGAGGGGGTTGAGGGCTGAGTTGATGGGCAATATGAGGACAGCCGTCCACACATAGGCGCCCTGCATGTTGTCCACACCCTTCAGTATCTGCAGCAGGCCTAGGAACATAGATTCAGTTTAGAGAGCCTAGGCATGCCTTAACACGAATTAGTTATTGAACTCTAAAACGCAATAAATAACCAATAACCGTAGTCAGTGTCATGTCCATAATATATAATGTATTGAAAATATTACAAAGCTAGAGTAAGTTAAGGATGTAATGCCTAAATATGTTGTGGAGAAAGTTATAGTGAAAAGATTAGAGATGTGCGTGTGCATAGTTTCAGTCTGTGCCTATTTTATCAATTTTGATCAATTCTCTGAAATGAAAAATATTTCTATTTAAATATTATCCTAATTATTTAGAAAAAGTGTGTGCATTAGTCTTGTTCATTTATCAACTTCAACTCAGATCATTACACCGAGTGATAAGAACTATTTTGGTATTCATCACTCTAACTGAATAAGCTACAAATGTCTAAAAATTCTGCATAAAAACTACCTTTATTTCTTTGTCAAATTAAATGGTGTGAGATGGTAGGAACGCTCATGTATTGAATCAAAAGCTCATAAAAGTTTGCTTTTTTCTTGTCTGAGGAGTTTTATACTTTTATCTGAACCCCATGCTTCAGTAACATTCTCTTTTTACAGAAACATATTCGACTCATTTAACGGTACTTTCTAGAAACCTAGTGTTTCTGTTGTTTGTTTGTTTTAATAATTTTAGGATTATTATATAAATTCAAAGTCTTACCCATAAGTGCAATAGGACAAAAGCACGTGAAGTTGCTAATTACGATCAGGGAGAGTTGTCTTGTCACTTGAATCTCACGACGCCGACTTTTTCTCGCCGATATTCCGACGAATGTACTTTTGGATTTCGCTGACATAGCCCTGCATGAAGAAGAATTATAATTTTATGTATGTTGTTCGTTCTCTCTCTCTCTCTCTCTCTCTCTCTCTCTCTCTCTCTCTCTCTCTCTCTTTCTCTTTCTCTCCCCGTTGCTTTTCTTGACACACTGTTACAATCTTTGGATCTACTAAGATATTCACTTTCTTGGCCAATGCACGCTGTCTAGTCAGATCTATAAACTTTCTTTTTTTTCAAATCGGGTTTTACTGTACAGTGGTTTTCCTTTCACATAATAAAATATTAAAACAAAATTCTCAGTTCTGTATTTTCGAAAACCCAGGTTGACTTGTGGTTTGTGGGGGTTATTATTTACCTATCATTCCTAAATGTTAGATAAACCAACAATCATAGAACACACCTGTAAATAGCCCACTGCCCACCGGCTAGCAGCACAAACATGACAAAGTTGATGCCCATGTATACCACCGTGGAGAAGATCCGGCCGGGGTGTTGACCGTTGTCCAAAGGAACAGCGAGACAGAGACTGCTGGCCGAGAACAGAACCCAATCCTCGTGGCCAGGGAAGAAAGGCACAGCGGCGATAAGAAAGCTGGTGCACTGAAGAAGTAATAACTTTGATATTAGGCAGGCAGAAAGACAGAGAGACAGGCAGACAGACAGACAGACAGATAGACAGACAAACACACAGAAGACTGACTGACAGACAGGCAGACAGGGAGATAGACAGGCAGATATATTGTTAAACAAATAGAAGAAAATAAATTTCATAAAACTGTTACATGGAGAGATAAACCGATTGCTGTGTGGTCACACGCGATTCTAGAGTAAACAGATAAGGAAATAGATATAGGTTCTTTAAATTATTTTGGCATATTAGAGAGACAGTGAGAAAGCTACAAAAGACTATAAAATTGGATTTACCCATTGACTGGTGTTTCTATACAAAAGAGTTAGTATGAGTACATGAGTAAAATCATCTATTACAAATTTATGATAAGCACCGTTGCACACTTCCCTGCTATTTTTTTATTTTATTATACAACATTGTAAAAAATCTATTTTAAAAATTCCACTTGCAGCAGCATATGGCATTAAAGTGAAAGTAAGGAAACCAGGGGCAGCTGATTAAACAATAACAACAAAAAGATAAAATCAGTACAAAAAGGGAGCAACGACGTACCCAACCTCCAAGGCTTGACAAGTATGCAGCAAGAGTTGAAATCCGATATTCACCAAACGGGTATTTGGTGACTAAGAATCGTTCCAGAGTGATCAGAACCACAAAGATTGTTGAGGCCTCTCTGAGGACAGGAACAGATTAGTCTGCATTCAAATAGTTTAAAGATGAAAAAACTAGTCAATAATAATGATAATATGATAATAATTTCTCCCCCCCCCCCCTCCTTTCTCTCTCTTCCTACTGACCAGGTGTTACTGATAATCACCATCATCATGGTCTTTTTCGATGCTATTATTATCAGTGTAAAAATTGACAGGAAAGGCAAAACACATGACAAGTTAGCTAGTTTCTTTAAATCAGCAAGACCATTCTACGTTAGACAGTCCAAAACATCTTGTTCAAGCTCACGAGCTTTGACCCGTTTCAGAATCGACATAAAATCATAAGGACTTTACTGTGTTCTGTGACAATGTTGACGCAGTACGAAGGCGGATAATTAATTTCAACTTTTCGAATCTGACTATCAGATATACGTCAGTAACGAATGTGTGCCACTGACCCGGAGAGAATAGAGAGAAATCCTGCAAACTTGCATGTGTCACTTTCCCTCCATTTGTTCTCGCTCCAGGCAAAGTCTCCACGGTATGAAATGTCGGCCCAGGCGATGATCATGAGGTATACACCCATCTGCACGTCCGCCAAACCTGAAAGATGAATGAAACAGAAGAAGTCATCGTTGTTGAAGAGAAGACTTTCAAAACGTTCAATGCATATTACTGGAATAAAGACGATTGAACTTTCAGTGGCAAAATCTTTTGTAATGCTGTCGTTACCCTAGTTGTCGGGGTGGTCCTAGTCAAGGACTTCCTAATGACGTTGTCTATGTTCATGTGGAAACTCATTTTCCATGAAAAAACGTTTTTTGTAATAGTATCTGTCATAGAAAGACAAATAGGCAGGCAAACAGACAAACACACAGGCAGACAAATAGCGAAAGAGGAGCGGAGAGAATGGGAGAGAAACTAAGAGAGGGAGAAAGAGAGAGAGAGAGAGAGAGAGAGAGAGAGAGAGAGAGAGAGAGAGAGAGAGAGAGAGAGAGAGAGAGAAAGGGGGTGGGAGAAAGACAGAGTATGAGAAAGAGAGAAGGGGGGGTTGAGAGAGATAGTGAGAGAAAGAGGGAACAAGAGAGAGAACTGAACTGTTTGGATAAAAGTCGAGATATCCAATTAATACAAAATAGAAATAACGTCTATTGCATAATTTTTCCCAAGCCCTATATAAACACACGATTTTTGCAATGTCTACTGTTCGTTCGTACTTAGGCTAGTGGCGAATTTCCCATAAGGTTTTGCCAAGACATCTCGTTCCCAAATAAAGCGGTAGATTAGAGTGACGATGTTCCCGACAAGGGCAGTCATTCCCACAAACCACAGCAACAGACGCATGAATGGATCCGATATCAGGTCTGGAAAAAGAGGAAATTGTAAACTTATGTCATTTTGTACAAACTAGCAGGAATTGGCATGTTGCAACGAACAGATAACAATGTCTTGTGTAGGATGGGAAAGGGTACGTAGAAAACATGATTTTGAACAAGACTTTTTTTCATCAAAATATCTATCATGAATAAAAAAAAACGCTAAGGTAAAGGGAGAGAAAAAAAGACAAAACCCCACGACATAACCCTGACTTTGAATTCGTCCAAAACACAATTTATAGAGTATAAACTCGTTGAAAATCATGAAAATCCGGTTCCACATCATTTATGGAATACTAAATTCGTCTGCATTTTGAGAGCTGAAGAGTGTGGGGTTCTTGTAAAAAAAAATATAACTCAAATGTCGACCCTAAAGGATATTAGGGGAAGGATTATAGTACATTAATAAATAAATGAATATATTATTATTTTTTATTATTTGTTATAAAAAAAAATTGTAAGTGTTTTACGGTGCTCGCAACTGAATATTATGGTCATTGAGCGCGCGGAACATATCAAACATTTTCAATTGGTAGGAAATTTTGAATTTTGCCCGGGTGGCGGCCGAAGCCTACTCTTATCGATTTTAGACCACCAAGGGATCTTTAACGTGCGCGACTTGTACACTAGATTTTTCGCCCTTGTCAGAGAAGGCTAGGCGTAGATCTTCCCTACCAGAAGGAGGCAAGGAGTAGCAGTAGAAAGGCTGCAGAAAGAGTCAGGAGCCCAGAGGAAGGAGCAAAGGAGGTGAGGGTGTGAGGACAAAGAGTGGAGACGAAAGCAGACGAAAGAACATTGCTAGAGAGCATAAAAAGAGGTGAAAGGAGACAATTTGAGAGAAGAAAAATGTTCCGTCGCTACCCGGATTCGAATCTGGGAATCTCTAGGTCATGAGAGCTCCCATATATATACATATATATTATAAATATATATATATTTTATATATTATATATATTATATATAATATATACCTATGTATGTTTATATGTACTCACTTATATATTTGATAAAAATCATATACTGTACTTGCAAATCAATTTTTCATAGAAAATCCATTCCTTTTCTAGACGACACACACACATCAAGGAAGAAGTCATAACGATGTATTATTTTCATTAAAACGTTTCTTTTGCACACAAAAATTCATTACAAGCTGAGACCCCCGATTTTCAAATTCACAAAATTAGCACAGCATGTGACCGGCCTCTTGCCACACTGATGACTAATTTGACACCGTCGACGCATGGAAAAGATAAGTTGTTGGAGAAACTGCGGGGGAATTTGCTGCTATTTATTCTTTCTAGCTATTGCTCAAGTTCATCAACTTTTAGGGCTGATTAGTTCTCGCTGAGATTGGTCGTTATTCAGGGACATTACATGCCGCAATGGTGCAGGACGCAATCTGTTCTAAAGATGAACGCGGTCGATGTGTCAGTATTGTCTCTGTGTTTTGATCCAAGACACACACAAAAATTATATATGTCTGCGACAAGGGAGTCTCCTAGGTAGTATATTTATTCACCTTTTAATGGTCACCTCTTGTAGCACCGTTGGAGAGAAACGGAACCCATGGATAATGAATTGGTAGTCTAATCAAGTTCACATAACCATTAAGAGGTTGTTTTATTTTTGTTGATATATTATGCCTTTTTCCATATCCAAATCTGGCGGTCCCGCAGTTGTATATACGTGCACAAATAGATGAAAGAATTTAACAAAGAACTAGAACGTAGAGACCCTTCAGAGACAGCAAAAGTGACACTATTGCAAACACAATGTAGTTTTGTTTTTAATCGTAAGAGGAGGGACGGGAGGGGTTGATGGGGGGGGGGGGGCGGAGGAGTACCAGGGGAGGAGACTAGGGAGGAGGAGGAGAAGGGGATATTAGTAACAAAAAAGGGACAATACGATTTAGATAATGAGAACAATGAATTAGTTAACGACGACTATACCGATGATGGAGAGTCTTTTAAAAGCACATTATTGGAGGAGAAAGTTTAACAATTTCACCTGTGCAAGAGGAAATGGCATCCATTGGGGCTGAACACTTTTGAATAGGTACATCAACTCCTAAGACCTGTGTTCACAAAGAAAACTTACACAATAAGAGATACCTTTCTTATAAATGAAGGTAAATTTAAAGATAAAATATATGGTTATTGTCTCAGCAGCACAACATCCTACAAGTCCTCAGGATGTTCATTTTATATTTGAAGGTGGCGAACATTGAACCTCATCAGAACACATAGCCATATATATATATATATATATGGAAGTACCCCTGCAAAAGGATGAAAATTATTATGATCTGATACAATTGAGCCGAGACAACAATATTGTTCTATTACTAAGTGACAATGGTGCGCTCTATCAAAATTTATTTCTGTGCACAACAAATTATTTTGGACGTAATTTATATCATGTTCACTTAAAGAATTGGTGATGTGTGTGGATGATTAAATTTCGAATAAAAGCTGTAGAATGGAGAAAGAGTGCTTCGAGAGAAGCATAAGCTGAGACCAATAGAATGGTAACTAAAATGGATGAATAGAGAGATTGATGGATCGATGAATGGAGGGATCGATGGATGGATAGATGGATGGATGGATGGATGGATGGATGGACGGATGAATGGATGGATGGATGGACAGATGAATGGATGGATGGATGGATGGATGGATGGATGGATGGATGGATGGATGGATGGATAGATATGTATAGATAGATAGATAGATAGATAGATAGATAGATAGATAGATAGATAGATAGATAGGACCGTCTTTTTCATTGATCTTACCGAAGGACAACAGATTGCATCGACGTCAGTTTTGATGGATTTCAATCTAGAAAATCCATTAAATAAGTTTGCCTCGAACTCGATGATTCTCGCACCTCTGAGGTCTAATATCTGAAATTTTAATAGATTATCATAATTTGTAAGCGTTTTTGTCGTCATCATCATCATCATTCTCACCATCATCATCATCATCATCAGCAGCAGCAGCATCATCAGCATCAGCAGCAGCAGCAGCGGCAGCAGCAGCAGCAGCAGCGGCAGCAGCGGCAGCAGCAGCGGCAGCAGCAGCAGCAACAGCGGCAGCGGCAGCAGCAACAACAGCAAAAGCAGCAGCAGCGGCGGCAAAAACACAGCAACATTGTGAAACGACTCAACGCTGTACGTCAGATCAAAGCGGTTTCAATGAGCCTGTACTAAAATAATGGGATAGCATCCTTTTCGGGGGAACATTTTCGTTAAAATCTGTTAGATAACTGTGTATTCCCAGACGTGCGCCTTTAACTCATAGATGACGTGCATTATGGTTATAATCAACAGACAAAGCTGGAAGACGCGCTGTTTGTTGTACTTTATTTTAAAAATAGACATAATTTCGTTAGAGAGTCTGACAGAGTAATAGATAAATACAAACTGTGAAATTAAGGATTTTAGGTGGGTGGTTGGCGGGTGCTCTGGTGTGGTTTGCTTCTTCTTTCCTATCAAACATCTATCGTCCTTATCTCCCCTTCTTTTTTTTTATGTTTGTTACTCTCTTGTAACACCTCTACTCTTCTGGCGCTCATATGACCTTATGCAGTTGCGAATGCCGTAAAACCTCCACTAAAACTAAAACTAAAAGGATTTTAGGTTCAGATGAGGACAATACAGAGCCAAAGAACCAAACAGTTAACGTAAAGTACTGCCCGCCTTTTTACACGTTCGGGAACAAAACATGTAGTCAAAATTGTTTTTGTCAAATTGTTTGCTACGACGTTTTGGATTTGCTTGGTTGTTTATGTTGTTGCTGTTATTCTACTTTCACCAAGGGTTTTTTTATGTTGTTCTTGCTGCTGTTGTTGTTGTTTTGTGTATTTTGAGTTTTCATTTTTTCTGCTGTTCCTTAATATATTCATTACCAACACTTAATTGAAGAGTTACAAGCCTTAAAAGATAAAGTGTAGGTAAGTCCACCAGCGGGCCCAAAGACACTATTATGTGCATCTAGTTAGTAAAGAGAAAAAGATGGGAGACCAAATAATGTTTTTAAACAGTATAATTCTTAGATTTCAAAATGAACTCACCTCAAGTACATTTGGAAAACTACTGGGTCGAAGCTTGGAAATGGCTGTGTGCCTCAGGTCCAAAAATTTCAACCATGAAAACTCTAAACTGTAAGCAAGAAAACAAATAATTCTCATTTAAAGGCATCACGGAGGGACACAGAGCAACATCCAACATCGAAAAAGCAACGATTTCATAACGATGGTATGGCATTTCCTTTTAAACAAGTTAAGCACAGCGATTTTTACATATTTTTGAAAAACAAGTACTAGACAACCGGGTGTAGGCAAAGTAACGTATTAATTCTTTTAATATGCAAAGCATAAGAAACTCATCATACGCTTGATGACCCCAACAATTGGATGTCCGACTCTATAAAATGGTAAGTCATCACTGAGGATTCCATCGATCAACGATAGCTAAATGAAATTTTGGCCATAGAGTTGTTTTTCTTTATAGCACTCTGTTAATGAAACTTTAAGACATCTGCGTGTATTTTAAAAACATGTCTACTGACGGTGGCAAGAGGTCGATCTTGGTGTAAGAGAGATCCAGCTGTTCCAAATATTCCAACGAGACGAGTGCCCTTTCCTCAATCCGTCGTAACTGCTCACATCCAGAGAAGTTGAGGATTCGAAGAAATGGCATATCGCTGAGAAGTAAAACCAATAGTAAGAGCATGGATGAACTTTTTATGGTGTACTTCGTGTTAGAGCACAAAACACTTCAATTTTACAGATCAGCATCACTATATCATAAGTTCAATCTACATTCATTGAGTGCATATTAATTCACCTTCGCGCGCGCGCATATAAATTTACTCGTGTACATACACAGGCGCACAGTCACACACACACACACAC
>NW_004797527.1:491987-495276 GCF_000002075.1 Aplysia californica
TAGACATATAGACAGACAGACAGACAGGCAAAGAGAAAGACCAAACAGAAGAATGAGCTATAGCTTTTGCATATCGGACACTCGTGAGTTGGCAAGCACAAAACAGGAATCTTTAACTCTTCCAAACGTTTCCAATAGGCATAATTACCGAAATGAGTCAGGGGATAAAGCACAACCTGTAATCAATGTGCCATATTATTTTGTTAAAAGGACATGGACTAGAGATTGGGGAAATCACATCAGATATCACCTTATAAAGTAGCGTCGTTTGCGCGTTAGCCTCGTGGTTAGAACCTCGGACCCATGGGTTTAAATCCCGACACTGTGTCCTTGGGAAAGCTGCTCTTCAGGAATTTTCCTGAGTTCTCTCAGGTAGGAATGTGTATTCGGCTATAATCCTTGTCAGTTTGTTAGCTTTTGAGCACTTAACGTACACTGTGTGTCCTAGCAAACCGAAAATGCCTCTGAATGTTCGTGCGTCTGCTGGGTAATAGTGGGAGATGGGCGCTTTACAAATGCTATTAATAATTATTAAAGTGACCAATGCAGTAATAAAATCACACTTATTTAAAGGCAATCGAAAAGGTTACGTTTTAGGTTCACTTTAAAAAGCATACATTTTGGACTCTTGGTCTGTCAACAAAACAAATACCTTAATAATGTGAACCTGTCGATCACTGTCATGAAGTTTTTGCCTAAATCAAATTGGTGAACAGCCTTGAAGTCTTTTGATCTTGGTGGCGTACTGCAAAATAGAAAAGTGAATGTTGTTTAGATAACGGAAAGTGACTATTTCAGCAAAATAGAATATCATTAGCATTATCTCAATCTTTAAAGAGTGAAAATTCCTCAACTGGAAAGTTATTCCTGGGTATAGGTCTCCGGGTAAAACGAGAAAACTCTGAAAAGCATCTGGATTCGAATCCACAATTTTAGCGCTTGTCAGATTCATCAACAGTTTGCCAAACATCGAGATGGTAACTGTTGTCCGTTTCCAAGCTGATTTCTTAGAAACCATAAAGACGCTGGGCCCGTTGCCACAATATTTGCCACAAGGTTATCATTTATTCTTGCTTTCTGTGCTCCATTAGCTTGTTTGAAAATCTGAACTGGTTCATAAAAAACTACTGTAAATAAAATACAGTATGCTGAACGTGAAGGAGAGCAGCAGAGCTCTAAGCAATCAATAACAAACCTTCGAGGTATGCTGAGTATGTTGCATCCAACAAACTTGACAAAAATTGCACTCCTAAAATGGGATTTGAAATCACGAATACTGGCATCGAAGACGTCGTGTAGATCCACACCACTCAGATCAATGTATCTGGTCCTAGGGTCAATGAAGCTCAGGTTGGCAAGTGGCTGGGGGGAAATGACAACAGGATAGGGTTCTAAAACTGAACAATGGATAATGATTTGTTTTCAGTGCTTTTTTCACTATTTTACTTCTTCTTATTTTATCAGCATTATATTGATTCGTTCGTGACCTGTCTAGTGTTACAGAAATAAAAGAATTGATTTTCTCATTTTGTCGTAGATCTATAGTGAATGAAGTCACCCAGGAGGATTATGTTGGTGTCTCACAATTCTTTGAAAATGCTTTGATTTGAGAATTGATCGCCAGCGCACAACACTCGCTATTGCATATCTAAATCTTCACTACCCCCTCATTACACTCACACACACACATACACACACACATACACACACACACACACACACACACACACACACACGCACGCACGCATGCACACACACACATACCGCATATGTGTACTGGGCTCTAAACATTTACGTATCTTCGAGGCAGGCGTATGACCGTGTGTGGAGACAGGGACTGTTCTACAAAATGCAAAAGCTTGGGATGGCAGGAAGAATGTACAGCTGGATCAAGAACTTTCTGTCTTGCAGAACTATCCAGACGTCATTTGACAGCAAGATTTTTTCACAGAGGACACTCAAGGAAGGCTTCCCACAGGGGTCAGCACTCAGCTGTACCCTCTTCCTGTTGTTCACGAACGACTTGCCAGATGTCATCTCCTGCCAGAAAGCACTCTATGCTGACGACTTACTCTTCTGGAACAAAGGAAGTGACATGAGAGCACTGAACCAAGCCATCAACGCGGACCTGACTACAATCCCGTCCTACTGCCAGCTTTGGAAGATGGAGATCAACACAGACACGACTGTTTTTGGACTCTTCAGCCTCAAAAACAAAGTTCCAGCAAGTCAGATAAACCTTAAGATCAATGGAACCACCATCATACATGAGGACTATCTCAAGTACCTTGGTGTACAACTGGACCGAAAGCTGTCTCTCAAAGAGCACTTTGGGGAGTTGACCTAGAAAGCCACCTCCAGACTAAACCTCCTGAAACACCTTTCATCACTCAACTGGGGAGCTGCCAAAGCAACCCTCCGACAACTTTATATAGGGTATGACTACTCCCTACCACTACAATCCATAGCCAGCCAAAGCCCTCTGGCACAGCTTGACAGAGTACACAACCAAGCACCCAGATATGTTTCTGGCGCGATGAAGACCACGCCTACAAGTGCCTGCAAAATCCACACCAACATAGAACCACTGGACCTCAGAAGAAAGAGTGCAACACTCGAAACCTACGAACGATTTGTTCGGCTAGAAGACAAAAACGAAAACAGGAAAATGGATGAGTAGGAACCAAGAACACGCATCCAGAAGGCCTCCTTCATGCGAGAAGCAACAAAACTACTTGAGGAGTTTGACGCACCCGAGAACAGAGAACCAATCATCAACATCAGCAGCGAACCTCTATATTAGCAGACACCAGAAACCACAATAAGGACGAGACTTCTAGACCCTTCTTGTGACACGACCACACCAGAAGAAATCCGAGGAACTATTGCCCTGGAGACAGTGGACTCGTATGCTGAAACTCCAATGCATGCATACACAGATGGACAGCAACAAACGCTACCCGGAATGTTGGATACGGATCTATCATCAAATATCAAAACAAACTTGGAGAGAAGAAGCAGACCCAACTATTTGGCCCATGTGGAGAGAATCGCCATAGTAAAGACCCTGGAGCAGATTACCCAAGACTTTTTTGAAGGCGCAGTAACACCAGGGGATGTTGTTGTCTTCTCAGACTCAATGTCAGTTCTCCAACATATTTCCACTCCTTAAACCACGAGGAGATTGGTCTTATAGATGTAACTCAATAGAATGACCAAACACAAAATGAGAATAGACATCTGCTTTCCTCTTGAAAAAAAAAAGAATGGTGATCTGAACATGTAACCT